>NW_028318326.1:12685000-12980000 GCF_062004578.1 Staurois parvus
AATAAAGCAGCTGGAAGCCGCTACTCCTCCTCTCACTCCTGCGGCTTCCAGTTGGTTCATTGAAAGCCATACAGGAGATCACTGCTTGTCACTGCCTCCACCACCACCCCTCCCACACACCCCTAGTACCAGCACTGCTCGCCGCCCCCACCTTATTTCCACTCACGGGCGAGTGGAAATTTTGAGGGCTGCAGGGATGTTGGCAACTCTCCTCTGGGGGGGTTCAGACCCCCCTGACTTCCCCCTTATCTACGCTCCTGCTGCAAGGGGTGGGGTGCACACTGTGATGTCATGTTGCCGTGATGACCACCCTGCTCAGCGGTGGATCTGTCATTGCGGGCTGGCGGTCTGGAAGGGAACGCTGCAGGGGGCGTTCTCGGACCGCCGTTTAGTGACCACTGATCTATAGGATCATGGACCACTATGGGGTCTATTTAATGAGTTTCACTCAAGATTCACACACCTTTCACACAAGAGTTACATATTTTTTCACCTGAAACTATGAATCTTGAGTGATGGTGTGTGAATCTTGCATGTAACATTGATAAATAGACCCCTATACATCCTATAAAGTCATGTAAGGGTATTTAGAACAGGGGTGCTATTTATCTTTATATGTTTCCTTTCAATAAATACTACCTTAAGAGCCTAGATAGTCCAAAAATTAATAGAGAATAAGAACTGAATCTATTTTGCTGATACAGTTGTTCAGCACTGAAAATCAGGAAATTGTCTAAGAACAAAAGCTTCCAGAGATACTGGGGGTTATTTACTAAAACTGGGGAGTGCAAAATCTGATGCAGCTCTGCATAGAAATCAGTCAGCTTCCAGGTTTTATTGCCAACGCTTAACCCCTTGACGCCGACGGCACACAAATATGCGGCCTCAGGGAACTGGGCTTTTTTCCATGGGGCCGCATATTTGTGTACCTGTCCTTGTGCTGGGAGCGCGCCACGGAGAGCCCCGGGTCTCGTTCTAACGATCAGGACCCGGGACTTCCGATTCCGTGTCACGTGATCGCTGTGATAGCCTCTGATTGGTTATCACAGTGATCATTTACTGTGCAGCTCGGCCCCCTTGTTTTTTCTCTCTCTATGAATGGAGAAGAGAGATAAAAAAATTTTTGAAAAAAAAAAAAAAAAGATAAATGTAGCAGGCTCCTTGTACAAGAGGATTCAGAAGGAATCACATGTTCAGCAGTCGGTCCTTCCTCTCTCACCCCTATTTGTAAAACCTGGGCATTCTGCCAAGTTCATGACTCATCCACTACACAGCAAAGAACGCTGGGAAGGGGAGGCAGCAGGAAGTGAAGGGGAGAACAGAGAGACACGAGGCTGGAGAAAAGACAGGGACACGTGGAGCCCGTCCAAGCAGAGGAGGAGGCACTACAGCACTCAGCGCGGATAGAGGGACCCTGCTGTGTGTTCAGAGTCTGGTGAGCTGTCCCACTGGAGAGAGTAAGACACACCATTTACACGTTGCATATAGACTGGGACATCCGCACCCCACTGCTGGGATCTCACCCATCTGGGGCCCTGTGCAAGCCACAGATCCCCCTGCCTGCTTTGTCCCTCACCACCAGTGTAATTGAGACTGTCTGCCCCGGGGACTGACACATACTGGGAGATTGCATCCTGCGACTGCTCCTGGTCTTGGGGTGCTTTGTGTTGCTTTTAGACACTGAGGTTGGACCCTCTCAGCCCAGAAACCTAGTGAAATCTGATGTAACCCACACCAGCTGAAACTCCAA
Source organism: Staurois parvus (assembly GCF_062004578.1). NCBI lineage: Eukaryota > Metazoa > Chordata > Amphibia > Anura > Ranidae > Staurois > Staurois parvus. The sequence continues at coordinate 12,686,751 of NW_028318326.1, forward strand.
AGAAGCCTTCAGCTGCTATTTACTTCATTATAAGGACTTAACGTGCACCAACTAGAGCTCCACCGTTACAAGGACTGAAGTGGGGGAATCTGGCTTAGAAGCTTTATTAGAGGTACCTCTTTATTGCATTCTGTTCTGACTCTGAGGTGATTTTTGGCTAACGCCCCTCAGAAGCAGAATCATACACCGGTGTGGGTAATACATTTCATTGATAGAGCATAAGTAAGTTTATTTGTTTGATATCAGTTGTATTGTGCTTAAAGTGCGACTCTGCCATCAGGAGATTTTTGGCTGTGAAGCCCTCTAGTGGCAGACCAAATTTACTGCATTGCATAAAAGAAGAAAAGTAAGTTTTGAAGTTGAAAGGGGAACCCCACCCCTCTACACTTCATTTCATTCTCCATAAAATTGTTCTTGTTTCATTTAACCCTGTGTCAGCAAATTTCTTGGCGGGGTATTTTCTATTCATTACCAGTTGTGCCAGAGGGATTGAGTTTGCTTAGGGTTGGATCTATTGAGCGCAGGACCCATAATATATTCCAGCTTGTCCCAAGGGGCAGTGCTACATAAATAAATAAATATTAAAAAATAAAAGAAAAAATAAAGAAAAATACCTAGATCAAGGTTTGATCTAGTTCAGTACCAGGGTTAGTGTTTGGGTCAAGGTCAGGGTCAAAGATCAGGGTCAAAGGTCAGGATTTAAAAAAAAATTTGTATCAGTGTCAGTTAGCGTTAATGTCAGTGTGTTTTAGGTAAAAAGACAAAAACAAAATGCGCACTATTGTTTCTTGGCTGTACTACGGGTACAAACAACAAATAACATACACATATATGGTATCGCTGCGATCGTCAATAGCTGGAGAATTTATTTTGGGTTGTTCAATGGAGGTAGGTTATGGCCGTAACAAGAAACACACAGCTAAATAAAAAAAACTATTTTTTTTTACTATTTTGGGCCAGTTTTCCTTTGAGAGTAAAAAAAAAGTAGGAGCTATCCATTACCATTTACCACCAAATGAAAGCCCAATTTGTCCTGAAAAAAACAAGGTATAATCCACCTGGATGTATAAAGTAGTTGTAATGATATGTACGGTTTTACTAACACATGTCAACGTTGCAGAATTGTGCTTAGCCATTAGATTTGGTTTACCCTTAGGCGTGAAGGGGTTAACTGAACAAGCTGAATTAGAAGCAGTTTGGCTACCATGTACAGTTGCCCCAAATTCTGAGTGCACACATTTTAGTAAATTTCCCCCACTGTGTGTCAAAATTAGCAACTACAGCCAGTGCTAAAGGGGGAAAGGGCGAAATTCCCCCAAGTCCTCTGCCAGAAGGAGCCCCACCACTACTTAAAAATGCAAGGCAAGCAATATGTTTGATCACAACACAGAAATGCATGCCAGAACCCACCAGAAATTTTCATTCCCTGTGCTGCACACTGGTTGAATCTCGTTGGAAAGGCTGCTGCCTCTTGCTGTGTTGATGCTGTCAGTTATTTTGGATTCATACAGAGGTCCTTTCTTCTGCTTCAACATACAGATGGGCAAAGCTAATGAAGTCTTTGGAAGGAGATAAAAGAGCACGGACTGTGAAGTCCCTGTCAGACACTCACTAGCCGGCAAGAGCTACTGAAGCCCTCATAGATGGATACAACTGAATTCAAATTCCCTCAGAGATGTTGAAAGTGACTTGGAGCAAACACCTGAGGCAAGATATGGAGCTCAGACATCGGCTAACAACATGGTCTGTCTTGAAAATGTTCTGATCTGGCCAAGATCTTAAGTCTCGAACTGTTCAACAGCAAAAATAAAGCTGACCTGAAGAAAGTGGTGGACATAATGTATTCTCTAGAAAAGTCTGAAATCACTTTGGTATGGAGGTGGATGCCAGAAACTTCTGTAGCTACACAGACTTCAAAGCAACTGCAGACAGGCCAAGACAAACAAAAGTTATGATCTGAATCCAACATCAATCTCAGAGGAAGTTGTCCTCAAGAAATGATATTCAGATTTTGAACCTTCAATTTCATTTTAGATCACTTGTCTGTTGCCATACATGAAAGTTAACATAGCAGTCAGTGTATGACAGTTTGTAGTTGTGGACTGAAATAAAAATTCTGGTGCCAAAACCGAAACCAAAAATTCAGGATGCACTTGGCCGAAAACCGAAACAGACATTTTATAAAAAATAAATTTAATTAATGTGGTTGGCGTTTTTGCATTGAAGTCAATGGGATGCAATTTTTCATTGAAGTCTTTGAGGATGTGATTTTGCATGAAAGTCTATGGGACTCAATTTTGCATTGAAGTCACTAGGAGGACTTTTTGCATGAAAGACTATGGGACAAAACTTTGCATGAAAGTCTATGGGGCACAATTTTGCACTGAAGTCACTAAGAGGCATTTTTGCATTGAAGTCTATGGGGACACTATATTGCATTAAAGTCTATGGGATGACTTTTTTTGCAATGAAGTCACTAGGGGGCGTTTTTGCATGAAAGTCTATTGGACGCGACTTTGCATGAGCGTCTATGGAACGCAACTTTGCATGAGAGTCTATGGGATGTAACTTTGCATGTGAGTTGCCTTGACACAGTTCTTTTATAATAAAAACAGAGAAGCCATTATCGGCACCTTTTTTCCTATCGGCAAAGTGCCGATAACACTATTTTCAGCCAAAACATTTTGTCTGCTGATAAATTGGTGCATCCCTAAATTCAAAGTCATAGGCAACATGCTGTCTACCAGATTCATAACTCCCAACTTTGTGAGCTAGGAAAGAGGGTCACATTACAGAAAAAAAGTATTTATGCAAAAGACACTTCCCTGCCATACCTTTAGTAATATGGAGGATTAATATGGAAAAAATTATTGGTTCATCCCAAATTCTTTTATTGCTACTTTTCCTTTATTTGACCATTCCAGATCCGTGCAGCTGTAGTTCATTGACAGTTTTACCAGCTCTTCAACTGAAACCCCATATGGAAGCATAGGCAGAGAGCTGGAGGAAGAGTCTGCAGAAGTCTGGCATTGCACACTCTATCCACTGATCATGGGTGCAATGCTTTGCAGGCTCCTATGAAAAAATTAATAAATGCACATTTTTTCCTGCAAAAAATATGAGCGTTTTATTTTATCTTTTTAAGATGAACTTAGCCTTTAAGATCTAGGTGCATATAAAGGACACTCCAAAGGACAGAAGAAAATACACTGGGGTTTTCAAATCTACATTCATGGATGGGAGGATGAGAAAAACAAATGTAATCATTTTGCTTTGTGGCGACATTGTTATGGGTGACGCATACCTGATTTACATTTTAATGATATGGATGATGGAATGAATATTTGTAAAACTAAATAAAATAATAAGAAGCCGCCACTAGAGACAGCAGTATTTGTAAAGTATATAAACGTAGACAGTTACTGAAACAGTAACCATTGCATGGAGCTGTGAATATAGATGCTGTACAAACAGGTTAAGCATAGAAGGAATTTTTATGAAGATTCAAAAAGACTGAATTAAACATGGTGCATGATCTGGTATTCCTGTGCATGGTTGGAATCTGTACAGACAGTACCTTTATATTGCTGTGCAAAGTTCTCTTGCATGTAAGATATATCAAAGAAAAGGGCAGGATTTACATGACGGGTTTATAAATTGTTGCCTGATAAAGTGACATTTCAGGACTATGTAAACTGTTTTTGCAGCCCTTGACTGTCACAGAGGTTCACATCAAACTGTGTACTATTTAAAGGTATCATTTGGAAAGGAATGGATATATATTGTATATGTATTCTGCTTCAACATGCAGAGGATCAATGGTGATGGGGCTATTTCAGTAAAACAGGGGTGACACATCAAGGTCATCAGGTCAGGAAGGTGCATGGTGCCACCTATTTCTATTGCTGAACATAGCATAGAATTTGATTACAGCGAATCTAACCCCAATCTATACATGTTAACAATTAGCTTTAACATGTTAATGTCATTTCAATGTTTTAATGCCATTTTATATCTGCAACTTGATGATCCTGCCATGTGGGTCATTTTTCAGGCATGTCCTGTTATGCGGTAACTGCTTCTCCCAATTGTGCTTCTGTTATCACATTGTCACATACCTTCCTAATGGGGACTATGGGGGGCATGCCGACAGAGATTGTGGAGGCATGGTCTGCCATTGTCAATAAAAGGAAGCCAGTCTGTAGGCAGGTGTAGTCTCTTTTTTCTACTGCAGGTGCCGCTCAAACCGTAACGGCACTGAAGGGGGAGAGGAAGTCTGAAGAAACTTACTCCTCTATGGTTTCCTGGGTCACTGGGAAGCAATCCAGTTGGATATCACTGTCCCATGTGACCCTGGCAGCCATCTTGGGCCAGGAAGAGTCTATTTAAGACCCTAGCTCCTGTGCTTTTGGTGCATTTTTTGTATCTTCCGCCTGTCAGGCAAAGTAACTAGCGGTAGGGAGAGGTTCCTGATGAGTAGGGACAGGATAGGGATATGCTATACTTCCTTGAATCCTCCCGCTTGGGTGCAGATCGGCCAGGCCGCATTATGACCTCTGGGACAGATGCTGTCAACATGCTTTAGAACCGCTCAGTTCTACTTTGCCGAGACGTAATGTAAGTATTCCCAAATGAGTTCCTTTCTCACTGGGCTGTTTGTATTGTTGAACTTTCTTATCAATACAAGTTGTATCAATTGCAACTGGATTCTGTGTCATCACTGGTGCCGCACCACACTGCACCCACCCAGAGGTTCAGGAACATAAGTGGGTGCATGTAGATGAGAAGTGGCTAAAAAGGACTAGAGGAAATCATCAGCACTGAGATGCACAAAAAGATTTAAAAAATATGAAAACAACATTTCATGAAAATTATAATGTAGCAATTGTTTATGATACACAAAGAGCCCGTCACACCTGTCCACTTTGGACGTAGCCATTTGAATGGGCTGCCATGCACCCTAGTGGGCAAAAAACCCACACAAAATCTAATAAATGAAAGCGGAGGACAGGAACAGTCAGGCTTAGGGTGAAAGACATAGATGATGTTGGACATCCCCCAGCCCGGAAATGTGGAGGGCTCTATTTAGTGTGCTACAGGCTCACAATGCACTGAGAAGATCACAGGGTACAGTGAAATCAGAGTAAGCATTTTCAGTATAGGAGATAAGGCTAGAGTTCAGTTTTAAAGACAGCAATACAAACACTGACTTTCTAACCCTTCCCTGCTCTGTTCATATTTAACCACATGCTTTGGCTGCAGATACACCAACTTCTTTTAAACATTTTGTTTTATACATTTTTGTGCTATCAGTTAAACACAAGAGATGAGGCAGCAGGGCCAGGCTCTGAACAAAGCAACCTGATTGAAACTTGTACACCAGACCACACCAGGATTTGGGGGCCCTGAACTAGACTATATGAAATCTAATAAGACATGCAGGAATCAGAAGGTGCCTGATACATTGTATCACTAAAGAATTAAAATGGTATAAAACCTAAAACTAAGATTGTATTATATTGAAGCTTACCAATTCTTACATGTAGTGGCTGCCTTAATTTTTCTTAATTGTTTTTAATTTCCTTCTTGTGATCTGGCCAGTAGCACACTTCCTGTCTTGGGATGTTTCCACTCTGGATGGAGGAGCAATGGAAACACTTTTGGACAGTAGCATTGTCAATCTGGGGAAAGGGTTGTGTTAGGTGCACGAACAGATATAGGAGGACTTAGCTAATGAATTAAAGTCAAACTCTAGCTTACACTTTTTATGCAGTTATAGCAACAGTTTTTTTTCTGTTGGGGAAGGTTTTACATAAAGGAGTAAAAGCTGACCATTGCTGGATAGCTTGGTCTGCTAAAGTAAGTTGAAAAATAGGAGACTTACTCGCTGGTTTACCAGGTACAAATAAAGAAAAAAAAGTCCACCAAAAGCTTTTTCCAAAATTGCACTGTGCTGAGATTAGACGGGCACCATTGAATAGAATTTGATCTCCCTTGTCATGCGATTCTGTAAAGTGTAAAAGCAGCCTAACGCTTACCCCCGAAGGGATCGCTGGAAATAAACAGGTTCTTCCATAGTAGTACAGAGGCTACCTGCGACAGATAGAATTGCATGCACACGGACAATACAGGCTCAGTCTAGGGGATGTCTTTTTAGCATTTATTACAGAGTAACCTGAAACAGGAGAGGGATTTAAGGGTCACAGGATACTCCAAAACAACAACAACTATCAATAGGAGGCCAATCTTCACACTAACTCTTCATAACTGCAGTCAGACATGAAAATCCTAAATAAGGTCTTACAGTGTCATAGGAGCTGTCCATAAATCAGCTTCCGCTGGACCAGACCAGGACTTCTGGCAGTGCCTCCAGCACTGATCCTTTACCAGCCTTCCCCAGGCCCTCAGCCCAGCTACTCCTGTGGCTCAAACTGTTGCAAAACACCTATTTCTATTCTTCTCTAGGCCCTCAACCTAACTCCTGCTGATGCCCAGACTGCAATCCTTGACTCGGTAAATCTGCCACCATGGGCAGCAGCCCCAAGAGAACTGTAACCCTCCTGGCAGTGGAAAGAACACTCTGGAATGGCCTCCTAAATATGTATCACCTCCCCAGCAACCTGCTGGATGCCGCCTTCCAGGGATTGGCTGGATCATGATAAAAATGAATGCTGGTCAGTTGACTCTCCCTGGCCTATATCCTGGAAGCTTCTTGGAGAAGCAGGTGGGAGAAATCATACACCCAGCCTGGAAACCCTGACCATACAACATCAAACAATTGCTGCTCCATTGACTGCAGTGAATCCAAAAACTAAATTTAGCCTAGCAGCCTAACTAGAGGAGGATGCTACATTACATTTTTGCTTTTTGGTTTAAATAGACTTTAACAAATTCAACCTGACTGCAGGTACATTTTAAGGGGGTTCCATAGATCAGAAAATGGGAAGGTATGTGGTGTAAATGATGATAATGGCAGCCAATAGTTTGCACAAATATGGAAAGAAGAAGACAGCTTCAAATATCAAGAATGGCCTAGATTGGCAGAATTTTTCCTCTTTTATAACAATATCAATTTTTTTATCCTTTATAGTCATCTAAGCAAAAAAGAAATGCCATTTCAGTTACCTGTATTACACGCTTATTTCTTGTACTTATTGGGACGTATTGGGAGATTTACCGAGGAAAGGCTTGCAGGCGCAGCATGAATCCTGATCATCCTCCCAACCATGAACAGTGATGATGAACACAAACCAGAACTCAAAAATTTTTAACTGCACAGGGACCCCCTGTAGTCTGCATCCACCACATTGAGGATGTTTATGTGGATGACTTTTCCTATAGACATTTTCTACAGAGTTCTGTTCTATAATGGTGAACTTACTGTTAAACTTTAGCATTTAAAAGCTGACTGAGTTCACATACAATATACTCAAATGATTGGGTCTAATTTTAGATAAATGGTGAGTAAAAGTAAACGGCCCTGGAGCTATTAACCTGAAGCTGCCCTTGAATCCCATGGTGCAGTTAGCAGACCTGTGAATTAGGCCTGATGAGTGGCAGGAGAAAACTCCCGTAATGTGCTGCAATTATCCTCTTGCAACATCATCCGATACACAGGGTGCACACTATGTTCAAAGACTACATTGAAGGCAACATGAAAGGGAAATAGAGCAGGGAGGAAACAGGTGGGCTAGACTTTCAAGGATAAAACAATGGCTTATTGAACATTAAACTGCATAATGTCAGCTCACAATCAAGAAACAAATAAATAATTCTTGAACGCTTCATTCAAAATTTTAGTTTGATAAAAAGCATCAGTGACTACAAGTATGAAGAGATATAAATATCCCCATTTGGCTAAACTAACTTAAAGAGTATAAATGAATCACCCAATGTGCCATGCTAAAACACCCAAACACAAAATCAGTGTCCACATTCAAAAATAATTCAAATACTAACAAAGACATCTCCAAAATGATAGCTTTACCAAATAGTGCTCAAAATAAATGTGAAAACAATTGTGAAAATATATCAAGAAAAGACCATCAATACATCAGTCCTTGCTCAAAATATATGCAATGATTCTCTTTCCCACAGGTGCAATTCTAAATCTCCACCACCATCAGAGAGATTAAAAATGGTTTCTCACCCTAATTTAAGACCTTTAAATATAAACACTCACAAAATGCCTAATCCCTAAAGCCAGGAACAGCTGTGTTGTGGCTCTCTTGTTCTTCTCTCTCATTTGCTCAATTCCCAGTTAAACATCAGGCCATAAAAGTATACAAAAGTAAAAGAAAATAGTGCTCTCTGTGTGATAAATGTATCCCTTTTATTGACAATGTAACCGCACTTCCACGGGTAAAAAACAGCGCAAGCATCATTACAGCTATACAGAGCAGGATGCAGCCTTCGTCTCACCACTCACTGCTCAGTTATTTATAATTCAAGGGTGTCCAGACCTGGAATGGGTATACTGGAGTTCTGGCAATTGCCAGAAGGGTTTCTTGTACAAATTCCAGTGGGGCACTTTCTGCATGTAGACATCAGTGCTACTATTACCATCTTTGGGTCTAGTCCAGGTCAACATCCAGTCATGGTGATTCTTTGAGAAATTAAAGCAAGGTAAAGTTGCATCATAATGTACCCTCAGCCAACATCTGAGGGGTGGAATCTACTCAGTTCTGACCTGACCTCAATGGGTTTCATTGGTAACTTAGCTCTTTAATTCCTAAGATGTAAGATGTTTTTCTGCAATAAGGAGGACTGACCTAGCATGATGGCCGAGTCCTACTTATTTCTTCTAATATAGGTTGCCAGGTCTTTTTTCTTTCCTGGAAATGTAGATGCAGCCAGTTAAGCCAGTTACCAGTCAACCTGTTTTCAAACTTTGTGGAGAACCCACACAAACACAAATAAATACCCACAGATTGTTCCTAGCTAAAATTGAGTCCATAACCCGACTTTGCAACTAAGGTAGTGACCATTTAGCCAGTCCACTTCCTGTGCAATAATATCCACACAAAGAAAGGGTAAATAATCGATCTGTGAAGACCACTATGGACCTAACTAAAAGCAATAGATACACACACACACACTCAATATCTCAACAATTAAGAAATAAATAAAAAGAATCTGAAAATTTAAATAATATATTTACTGTGTTCTTATGCAAAATCATTATTTTTTCCCACAACAAAATTTATCATGATATAGAACCCAATATAAAAATGAATGTTACTCATTTGAAGCTGTTGTAGTATTCCTAAAAGAACTAGTTTTATGTCCGCTTCATGGTTCTATTTACCATAGTAACACCCATGGGCCAACAGCACCAAGCCTCACAATTTACACATTTTAATTATTTTTGTGTGTTTTCCATCCCTCCTCTGTCTATCTCTAGACGTTCAAGGTTAGATTTAGCCTCAGAATCGAAATGGTCTTTAAAGGATAAATTCACTTTTTTTACAAAAAATAATAAATACACATTTTTTTGAAGGCATTGCACCAGTGATCAGCAGATTTCTCCTGTAGACCAGTCAGTATATTTGCTTGCCTGTACAGGATGTACGGGCAAGCAAATATACTGACAAAAAGAATCAATAAACCACAGCGCCGTGGTAATTAATTGAGAACTACAAGCCGACAGCCGTAAAGGCTGTCAGGACTTGTAGTTCATTCATTCACAGAACACCATGAATGAATGACGTGGCCGAGTGGACAGAGTCCAGCATGGCCATGTTTTTTTAAAAATTGTGACAGCTAGCAGGGAGGAGAAGATCCCCCACTAGCTGTCACAATGGGGAGCAGGGAGGGGCTGGGGCTGGTCAGTTCAGAACATGTTACATGTTATACCCTGTAATAGGTAACATGCTACAAAAGGTGACTTTATCCTTTTAAAGTTAAACTGGTTGCAAACCCTCACATATACCCAGTGAAGTGACTGGCCCAAGGTGATACTCAGAGATTAAACAAATCCTCCTACATAAGTTGTACCTGGTTATCTACAGCTGTCTGCTCCCTACATCCATTGAAAGTGCAGAATTTACACAGGATATCTCAGCTTTGAAAAGCGGGAGGTGGGAAGCTGAAGTTACATCAATGAGGAGAGCTCTGAGAGCTGATTAGAGGGAAGGGCTACTACCCCCCCATCCTTCACAAAGCACATGGGAACTTAGCTGAGGCTGTCAGTCACAGACTGTGCCCTCCTCTGTCACCTTTTTTTTCTTGGTGTCAGGAACATTTATCAGAGGAATAAGGCAGCAGACAGAAATGACAATTACTGCTCTGGATTGAGACAAGCACACACTATAGAGGGATATGCATGTTTCATGTCTGAGGTTTACAACCACTTTCAAGAAACATAATATTTTCTTCACTCCTGTTAGGTGGTCTGTACAATTGAAACAGGTATAAAGCAGACAGCATGCTTACTCCTATGGCACATACTAGCAGAGGTTTTTAGTAAAATGATCATAAGAGACTGAGTTTTGCATAATAATTTAAGTAAGCATAGGGTGGCATGATGTCCTAATAAAGCCCTGATTCAGTAGTGCTGGGAAGGGTAACATGGTCTTGGAAAAGGGTTAAAGGTAGAATCATTCCTGACCCACTTCTGAAAAAACTAGATTCCCAGTGTCTGGCTTCACTACCTAGTGAGTCAGAGACCTACCATACCATACTGAAAACGTACTGTAAAGTAATGAAAAATTAATCAATGAAGAATGTCAGACAGTATAATCAGCATCCTTGCTAAATGATTATTGCTTTAATCGCTTTCCAGCCGCCCTATAGCAGATATACTGCTACAGGGCAGCAGGGGTGTGCAAAATCACATATATACATGATTTTGCATTACCGGGTAGGGAGCGCGCGTGCCCTACCCACGCCGCTGTTTGTGGCCTCGGCTGTCAATCTCCAGGTCCTGGCCAGTGATTACTCACCGACACCCAGCGATCGCTGAGCATTACCGACAGGAGGAGAGAACTGTATGTAAACAACACAGATCTCTCCACTGTCAGCTCCTGCACACTGCTTTGTATGGCTCTGCATAGCAAAGCCATACAAAGCAATGTGCTTACAGTTGAAAGCACACACACACAGCTTATAGTAAAACAGCACACAGTTAACCATTTGAGCGCCCCAGATGTTAACCCCTTCCTGTCTAGTGCCATTAGCTTTTTATTAGCACTGATCACTGTACTGGTGTCACTGGGGATGTCAGTGACCCCAAGTCAGTTCCCCCCAGTGTCAGAATGCCTGCCACAGTCCCGCAGTCCCACTATAAGTCGCTGATCGCCACCATTACTAGTACAAAAAAAAAATCTCAGTATATACAGTATACCGCCATTTTGTAAACACTATAACTTTCACATAAACCAATTAATTTACATGTATTTGGATTTTTTTTAGCAAAGGCATGTAGAATACATTTTATAAATAGTTTTTACTCTACATGTTTAATAGCAAAATGTGAAAAATATTGTTTTTTTTCTCAAAATTGTTGGTCTTTTTTTTTCTATAGTGCAAAAATTAAAAACGCACAGGGAATCAAATACCACCAAAAGAAAGCTCTATTTGTGGGGAAAAAAAGGACATACATTTAATTTTCGTGTAGCATTGCATGACTGTGCCATTGCCAGTCAAAGTAACGCAGCGCCGTAACACAAAAAATTGCCTGGTCAGGAAGGGGGGTAAATCCTCTGGAGGGCAAGTGGTTAATAGCATATATCAGAAAAGGTTTGATAGCTCAACACCCTTTTAATTAGTGCCAGTAGCTGAGCTGCTGTGTGAGTTTGTGGTCATGTTTATGGCAAAAGCTGTTCAACAACAATAAATAATGGCAGAGGATACTAGATGAAGGCTAATCAAAGGTAGTAGAATAACAGTTATTAAAAAAAAATCATACCTCTGGTGCCATCCAGAAAGGTGTGCCCACAGATGTGTTTCTGCGAAGACGTGCACTGGTGAGCTGTGCTGAGACCCCTATCATATATAAAAAGTAAAAATGACAGATTATTTAGCCAGTGATTTGCTACTTCTACATACATAACAAGCAGTTGAGATACATGAGATATCCCACTTCATGTGAGATATACATGCTTGTATTATGTATATTTCAAGCCCAACTCCACCAAAACATATGTTAGTTTTAGATAGTGCAGTTGTAAATACTGTCTGCATCCCCTCATTTCCTGCTCTGACACCTGTCACCTTGACAGGAATTTAGGAGAATCACCCCAAATAGGACACAGACACTACCAAAATCTGACCACTCTAGTCAAAGCTAGAAAAAAAAGTATTTTAGATGGAAATGCCATTTGACCACTTCAGCTCCGAAAGGATTTACCCCCTTCATGACTGGGGCATTTTTTCAGCTCTACGTTAACTGGCAATTGCACGGTTGTGCAGCACTGTAAGCAAATTAAATTTATATCATTTTTTTCACACAAAAATAGCTTTCTTTTGATTTTATTTGATCACTGGGTTTTTTTATTTATTATTAAAAAAATTAAAAAAGACCGAAAAAAAGATACTTTGTACTTTCTGCTATAAAACATATCCAATAAAAAAAATATCTTCATAAATTTAGGCCAAAGTGTATTCTGCTACATGTCTATGGTAAAAAAAATCCCACCAAGTGTATTTTAATTGGTTTGTCTTAAAGTTATGGTGTCTACAAACAATGGTATACAATATATACTGGAATTTAAGCAGCTATGACGCTATATTGGTAATGAAAGTGATCAGTGACTTATAGTGGGACTGTGATAGTGTGGCAGGCAATCTGGCCCAAGCTGATGCTGACTGGGAGGGACACTAACTGACTGACACTGACATCAATAGTGACACCAATTCAGTGACCAGTGCTATTACTGTACACTGTCACTATACTAATGACACTGGATGGGAAAGGGTAAACATCTAGGGGCAATCAATGGGTTAACTGCATGCCTAACAATGTGTAATGCGTGTAATATGTTCTACTTTTACTAAAGATGTGAGCATTTTTTTCTCCCTGCAAAAAGGATGAATCTCCCCAATGGGGGAAACAGAGTTTTGTCTTTAGAGATACTTTAACTACTTCAATACCCATATCATATTTTTCTTGTTTTTATTGATATTTTAGTTTGTGCTGCCTAGGCCTGATGCCTGTTTGGGCCTAGCACATCATCCTAAAGCTGTCCTGCCTGGTCGAGGAGGATACCAGACCCAAGCTAGAGGCAGACTGACCATTTGGAAACTCGGGCACTGCCCGAGGGCCTGGGGTCAGTAGGGGCCCCATGAGATGCCCCTGGTACCTTTTTCATAGGCTTTTTTGAGTTTGGGCAAGGACACAGGGGCCCCATGATCCCCTATTGCCCGGGGGGTCCCATGAGTTGTCAGTCCACCCCTGGCTAGAGGTGTAGAGTTTATACATGTACCGAGTGCTAGGAGCTCTACACCAAAAGCAAACAGCACAAAGATCCAAACGTACCATTATCTGCATACTTGTAATATGTCAGATATGACTACCAAGGAACAATGTGACCTCCAGGGACGTCAGTGATGGCAGCCTATGTGATCCCCTCATCACTGTGGTCTTGTAAAACGTATTAATTTCCCCTGGGTTCCAATACATGTACGCATTTAGATGATGAAATGAAGGATACAAATAAGGGAGATTATCTGGAAGTAATTTGTCGATGTTCTGCACGTCATAAGATTAACTGACACTGCACATCACATAATTTCACAGAACTAGCTAGACTGTAAACACACTTTTCATTACTATTTTCTATATATAGGCCTCCACACCTGCCTCATATGCAATCTGATCATGGAGAGAAACACAGGTCAGGAGGTATTTATAAGCACAAAGCCATTCACATCACAGCAGGACGCTGGCTTAGCAGGTGACAGGTGTTAGATGTACGCAGCTCCTATAGGTTGCTAGAGGAGAGTTGTTCTATTGTGAAATGACATTCCCAAGGTTACCAAGGACTTCCATTACTATCAGTAGATCACTGAACACAGCCAGTAATCAGTCAATTTCACGTCTGCTCTGGATGCCGTCAGTATTATCCATACATTTCATATGCTGGTAGGAGAAACATTCCAAAAGCTGTTACTGAGGTATAACTAAAAGAAACAGGGTCTGCTGTAAAATCCTAGAAAAACTATAGACATTTAATATTTACATATATACTGTATGTAAATATTACCAGCTTGATGTTAGTAGTTATGTCAGTCTTATGATGTCTTAAAAGCCTTGTTTTTATGATTAGTTTATATTTATAATAGCATTCGATGTGCATGTGGACAGCTATATTTGTTCATTACATATGCAAGCACTGCTTCCTTCTTCATAATGCCACAGATTGCGTGTTCTTTTTCATCACTGTCAATGCAAGTTTACCAGACAGGTCTGCATGGCCATAATCAATTAACTACTACTGTATTTAAAAGCTGAAATAGAGAGTTCTTTCTAATGACTAATTTACATGTCTGTACATCTGTCCATTATTTTTTTTTTTTATTATTATTATTATTATTATTATACAGGATTTATATAGCGCCAACAGTTTGCTCAGCGCTGTACATTATAATGGGAGACAGTACACGAGACAGTACAGTAACAATACGATTCAATACATGAGGGGTTTGAGGGCCTTGCTCCTTGGAGCTTACAATCTAGGAGGGAGGGGATAGTGGTACAGGAGGAAATAGCTGTGGGGGATGGAGTGGTAGGAAGAGTGGAGGAGTTCAGTAATTATCCGAGGGCGGGGTAGGCTTCCCTGAAGAGATAGCTTTTCAGAGTGCGCCTAAAGGTGAGGAGAGTAGGTGATAGTCTGATGGATTGGGGTAGGGAGTTCCAGAAGATGGGGGAAGCCCTGGAGAAGTCCTGGAGATGGGCATGGGAGGAGACCAGGGAACTTGAGAGTAGGAGGTCTTGTAAGGAGCAGAGAGTCCATCTCTCTCTCTCTCTCTCTCTATATATATATATATATATATATATATATAGTCTAAAAATCGAAATGGTAGGTGTATTGTAACACTGATAGACAGAATAGCAACAAAAAATTCTAAAGAAATGCATGTCTAACAAATGATGCACTGATTTGCATGTTCATGAGGGAAATAAGTATTTGATCCCCTTTCATTCAGCAGGATTTCTGGCTACCAGATGTCTTTCATACAGGTAACAAGCTGAGATTAAAAGCAGTATCTTAAAGGGAGTGCTGGTAATCTCATTTTGTTACTTGTATAAAAGACACCTGTTCACAGGAGCAATTAAACAATCAGATTCCAAACTCTCCACCATGGCAAAGACCAAAGAGCTGTCCAAGGATGTCAGGGACAAGATTGTAGACCTACACAAGGCTGGACTGGGCTATCAAACTATTGCCAAGCAGCTTGGTGAGAAGGTGACAACAGTTGGTGCAATCATTTGCAAATGGAAGAAACACAAAACAACCGTCAGTCTCCCTAGGTCTGGTGCACCATGCAAGATCTCACCTCGTGGAGTGTCAATGATCATGAGAACAGTGAGGAACAGTGAGGAATCATCCCAGAACTACATGTGAGGATCTTTTCAATGATCTGCAAGCAGCTGGGACCACAGTCACCAAGAAAACAATTGGTAACACACTATGCTGACAAGGATCGAAATCCTGCAGTGCCCGCAAGGTCCCTCTGCTCAAGAAAGCACATGTCCAGGCCCGTCTGAAGTTTGCCACTGAACATCTGAGTGATGCAGAGGAGGACTGGTTGAAAGCGTTGTGGTCAGATGAGACCAAAATCGAGCTCTTTGGCCTCAACTCGACGTGTTTGACAGTTGGGATGGTGTTTTTAGGGTCATAGGCAGCATTCCTCCTCCTCCAAACATGGTGGTGGAAACATTCTGCTTTGGGGGTGTTTTTCTGCTAAGGGGACAGGACAACTGCACCACATCAAATGGACAATGGACTGGGCAATGTACCATCAAATCTTGGTTGAGTACCTTCTTCCCTCAGCCAAGTATTTACATCCAAATCAGGTGAACGGTGTAGGAATTACAACAGTTTGCATATGTGCCTCCCACTTGTTAAGGGACCAAAAGTAATGGGACAGAATAATAATCATAAATCAAAATTTCACTTTTTAATACTTGGTTGCAAATCCTTTGCAGTCAATTACAGCCTGAAGTCTGGAACGCATAGACATCACCAGACACTGGGTTTCATCCCTGATGATGCTCTGCAGGCCTCTACTGCAACTGTCTACTGCAACTGTCTTCAGTTCTTGCTTGTTCTTGGGGCATTTTCCCTTCAGTTTTGTCTTCAGCAACTGAAATGCATGCTCAATCGGATTCAGGTCAGGTGATTGACTTGGCCATTGCATAACATTCCACTTCTTTCCCTTAAAAAACTCTTTGGTTGCTTTTGCAGTATGCTTTGGGTCATTGTCCATCTGCACTGTGAAGCGGCGTCCAAGGAGTTCTGAAGCATTTGGCTGAATATGAGCAGATAATATTGCCCGAAACACTTCAGAATTCATCCTGCTGCTTTTGTCAGCAGTCACATCATCAATAAATACAAGAGAACCAGTTCCATTGGCAGCCATACATGCCCACGCCATGACACTACCACCACCATGCTTCACTGATGAGGTGGTATGCTTAGGATCATGAGCAGTTCCTTTCCTTCTCCATACTCTTCTCTTCCCATCACTCTGGTACAAGTTGATCTTGGTCTCATCTGTCCATAGGATGTTGTTCCAGAACTGTGAAGGCTTTTTTAGATGTCGTTTGGCAAACTCTAATCTGGCCTTCCTGTTTTTGAGGCTCACCAATGGTTTACATCTTGTGGTGAACCCTCTATATTCACTCTGGTGAAGTCTTCTCTGATTGTTGACTTTGACACACATACACCTACCTCCTGGAGAGTGTTCTTGATCTGGCCAACTGTTGTGAAGGGTGTTTTCTTCACCAGGGAAATAATTCTTCAGTCATCCACCACAGTTGTTTTCCGTGGTCTTCCGGGTCTTTTGGCGTTGCTGAGCTCACCGTTGCGTTCCTTCTTTTTAAGAATGTTCCAAACAGTTGTTTTGGCCACGCCTAATGTTTTTGCTATCTCTCTGACGGGTTTGTTTTGTTTTTGCTGCCTAATAATGATTTGCTTCACTGATAGTGACAGCTCTTTGGATCTCATCTTGAGAGTTGATAGCAACAGATTCCAAATGCAAATAGCACACTTGAAATGAACTCTGGACCTTTTATCTGCTCATTGTAATTGAGATAATGAGGGAATAACACACACCTGGACATGGAACAGCTGAGAAGCCAATTGTCCCATTACTTTTGGTCCCTTAACAAGTGAGAGGCACATATGCAAACTGTTGTAATTCCTACACCGTTCACCTGATTTGGATGTAAATTCCCTCAAATTAAAGCTGACAGTCTGCAGTTAAAGCGCATCTTGTTTGTTTCATTTCAAATCCAGTGTGGTGGTGTATAGAGCCAAAAATGTTAGAATTGTGTCGATGTCCCAATATTTATGGACCTGACTGTAAATCTATTGTCTGCACCTACATGTGTCATGCAGAGGAGCAAGGGAATTCTAAAGAGTGCTTAAATCTTCTTGGCAGGGACACAGTGATACAACCCCCCCACCACTCTATCCAAAACCTAAAACTGATTTAGATATACTGTACTTTACCCATTAAAATAATAACTGAAAATGCATGTTCTCTGACAATAAACCAAAGCTTCGCAAAGACCAGTTATCGCATACAAACTGCTGTAAAACCAAATAGCCAATCAGATTTCACCTTTCATCATCTTGAACCATTCAGAACAATTAAAGATAATAGTTTAGAATAGGTAAGTGCTTCTTTCTCATCCTCCCTGCTCTTTGCCCCAATAAGAAAGGTCCAATTTGTTTTCTTTCCTGAAATCCCAACCTGAATAAAAGATGTAAATGTAGAAGTCTCTTCTCTCGCCTGTCTTTTGCTCTCTGTTCCATTCCTTTGTTTATGCTTTCATTGCAGCCAGGCTTACATCAACCGCAATAATCACAAATTAAATAGATCCGCTAGTTTCCAGACCCACAGGACCACTTTACCTTCTGCTCACAGGGAATAGCTAGGCTCCGGGCTATTAACACCATTTGTGAGAAATGAGTAATTTCTTTTCATATGCAAAAGATGGAATATTGAATTTAAATGAGAGAATGACAGCCCTGGAATAGACACAAGCAGATTGCAATGGAGTGGCTAAATAAAAGGCTTCCTCCTTTTTTTTTTTTTCTTTTTTTTTTTATAGCTCACAACTAGATTGTCTGCAGCCACCCAAAACAGATTATCTGACAGGAACTCAGAGGGAGCCCCATCTGTTAGACTCCAAGTATCCATAGCTTCCCGCTGAACGTTATCGCTAAAACCTGTGGCGCATCTCCAGCTTCAAAACAGAGAGCAAATTGGTAGGAGTGGAAACAGCACGCAAGAAGTCGGTAAGTGGCGAGCAGCGATTACCGAAGTCAACCAGCTTGACTCCTCCTTCTGTTGTCAGAAGTATATTGTTCCCTTTCACGTCACGATGGATGATTCTATTATTGTGCAAATGCTGGAGACCCTGTGTAAAGAAATAATAAAAAAAAGTAATAATTATTCCCTGGTTTCATATAATTACTCTGCTATTATGATGTTAATTGTAAGGCTACTGTTCATGCAGTAGGAACATCTGTCCAGCCACACACAGGACTGATGCACCCTTGCTGTATTCACCACAGGTATCCTATAGTTGAATTAGCAGTTATAGATAAATAGTACAGACAGACCCAAGTTAGCTATTCCACTATAAGATGGCTAAACAACTAGTGGAACTCCAAGTGGCAGAATGCCACAACAGGAAAGGGTTCTCCAGATCTTCTGGATTATACAAAGACCTAACTTTGGATTGTTTTTAAAGGGTTAGTCAACTCAAGACTAACATTGAAGCTTGCAGAAGCTGGTGGGATATTTAAAGTCTAAATTCACCTTTTACATAAACTGTCCCATGAAGACAAAGGGTCCCGGTAATTTAAAGACTAAATTCACCTTTTCCATAAAATATAAAAACTCACACAGTGGAAGGTGCCATCTAAATGCAGCATTAAAACATTTATTGTAAGATAAAAACAAATTGGCAACCCACATGAAGTAAGTTTGTGAAGAGTGTAGAGCATTAGAAATCAGGACATTCAGGGAACCCTGTAGCAGAAGCATCCAGTCCAGGGACTGTGCAGCACTGCCGCCGGCAAGGTAGGCATTGGAAGCTCAGAGCACTTCCTGGTCACGTGCGGCAGTGCTGCACAATCCCTGGACTGGATGCCTCTGCTACAGGGTTCTCTGGATGTCCTGATTTCTAATGCTGTACATGCCTTGACAAATTTATTTCATGTGAGTTGCAAACTTGTTTTTATTATACAATAAATGGTTTAATGCTGCACTTAGATGACACACTCCACGGTGTTTTAATGTCTTGATTTAGAGATTTCTTCCATCTCTCTGGACGTGCTGCATTTTGTGAAAGGAAGCTTACCGGAGTAAACCCCTGATATCCCAGATAAAGACTGGTTTATTGGATTCATAATTATGCATCCCAGAGTTTTTCCTCTGCTCTGCCCATACACTCTGCCCATACACATAAAGAAATGTATTTTCCAAAATAAAAGCAGTTAAGGGGCCAAAGTAGTTTAAAGGCTAAGTTCACCTTTTCCAAAGAAATAGCTTTGCAGTCAAGGGGCCCCAGTAAATTTTAAAGACAACTGTGTGTCAGTGTAAAATATTCACTAATTTTATTGTCATACCTGTAGGCTATTTGGGACCCCCTGGCAGATGTGGGGATTACTAACTGGGAGTTTTTCAGCCAGGCTTCCAGAGGGGTCCAAATGGTCTACAGGTATGACAACAAAATTAATGAACATCTTACAAAGCTACAAAGATTTTTAATACCTACCGGAGCTCCTTGACAACATAGGCTATTTTTTGGAAAGGTGAACTTAACCTTTAAAATACACTATGCCATTTATTTTTTTTCCAGGACATGGGCTACAACAAAATGGCTACTGAGTGGTCTTCTTTAAAGACAACAAAAGTGGGTAAGTCTAAGGGGTCATTTTCATTCCTTTGGGGATACTAATCTTTCACTTACTGTTGTGCCTACATAACAGGAAATGAAGGGAAATTGCCTTAGATGGCAAAAAACAGGATTTCTACCAATTCTCTACTTTTCCAAAAAAAAAAAAAATGTTAGCTTTAGATGCACTTTAAATGTATTTTACATTAGGTAAAGTAAAACAGGACTGAGATTCCTACTACTGTCACAAAAGGAGTGATATTCCAAGGTAAGAGGCAGAAGGATAGTAACTCCCAAGGGGAGATATATCTGCTGGAATGTCTGAGATATAAATGGAATAAGTGAATGATTTGGCCTAACAGTGTTCACCTGTAAATTATGTAACAATTTAATAATTCTAAAATATTCCAATTCACTGCAACTCATTGTTGCAACAGCATTATGGAAATTTGCTGATTGCAATGTGATATGTGAAGTTCTGATGTCATTATCTAAGCTGGGAGGGAGGGAACTTGCTCATTATCAGTTTTATCCCTCAGATAGTGTACATTATGCGGTAGAGGATCCCAAAAGGATGGCATGGTCAGGGGGGGTGTGGCTGGGGTGGGAGTGGTTCAGATAGGCAGGAGCTATATAAGGTGCCATGTCTTTCATAATGTGCTAGTATGCGATCAGGGGTGGTCTGACAACTCATGGGGCCCCCAGGCAATAAGAGATAATTGGGCCCCCTGTCTTTCCGCCTACACTTAAGCCACACCCACACAACACCCCACCTACAGCTCTGCTGCATAGAAAGGACATTAAAAATAATTTTAAAAAATAATAAAACAACATTGTGGGGTCCCCATTCTCCATTCATACCAAGCCCTTTGGGTCTGGTATGAGTTTTGAGGGGAACCCCCATGCCAAAATTAAAAAAAAATGGTGTGGGGTCCCCCCCAAGATCCATACCAGACCCTTATCCAAGCATGCAGCCAGGCAGGTCAGGAACCATATCAGGCCACATGCCCTCAACATGGGGGGGTGCTTTGGGGGGTTTCCCCCAAAGCACCTTTCGATGGGGACAAGTGCCTCTTCCCCACAACCTTAGCCCATGTGAATGAGTAAGGGTTACATGGTACCACTACCCATTCACAAAAAAAGAGTAGTGTTTAAAAAGACAGGAGACAGTCTTTGACAAGTCCTTTATTAAAAGAAGAAAAATAAAAGAGTGTCCCCCAAAGTAGATCCAACGTCAATCATAATGCTCACCGCCCTGATGCTACCCAAAAAAATAAAAAATAAATGGGTATTGTGAATGGCTAGTGGTACCATGTACCACATACTCATTCACATGGGGGGGTGGGATCTGGGGGCCCCTTTGCTAAAGGGGGCTTCCAGATTCCGATACACCCCCCACCTGCAGACCCCCACAACCACCAGCCAGGGTTGTGGGGAAGAGCCCTTGTCCCCATCAACATTAGGGAAAGGTGTTTTGGGGGGGAGAACCCCATGTTCAGGGCATGTAGTGTGAGGGTTCCCCTCAAAATCCATACCAGACCCGAAGGGCTTCGTATGGATGGAGGGGAGACCCCACACCGTTTTTTTAAATTATTTTTTTAATTGCCGGCAGTTCTGTCTTTTACATTCAGCTGTCAGTGGGGAACCCCTCTGACAGCTGAAACATTAACACATGGTTTACTAAAATACCGCATGACTTGATAAAATAACTTGTGGTATTTTAGTAGCGTTTTTTTGTGAATTCAAACTTTTTTTTAAAAAATGCTATACGGTTTCCTACCGCATACTCGGATGCAGTAAGATACCGCTTAGTAAATTGCACCCAGTGAGCCTCTCACCGGGCCCCCTACTGATCCCGGGCCCTCGGGCAATACCCAAATACCCAAGTGGTCAGTCTTCCCTTTTATGCGATGCATACTAGCATATTATGACATTACTTTGCAGGAAGAATTTTTTTTTTTCTAAAGTCAAGTTTACTACCGCTTTAAATAGTTTGCTCGGACCAAACATACTATTTTCTTCACTAACCATGCAGCGGCTGTATGAACTTTATGTATCTTCAGCTACATACAATATACAGTGCTGTGTTCTGGCAGTGCTCCCAGGACAAAATTGAGTCAGGCCGAGGGCTGCTCAGCCATTCACAGACAGCTTTGTATTTTATGAATGTATACAAAGACTTTCTATGATTGGCTGAGGCGAAGAGGTGAGTGGTTGACATTAGAATCTTTGACTCAGCCAATCAGAGTAAGCTTTGTATTCATTCAGAAAAAACAAGGCTTCCGATGAATAGCTGAGTAGTGCTCAGCCCGACTCAATCCTATTCCTGGAGCAGGACGAAAAGTCCCCATCCTGATACCGAAACACAGCGCTGTATACAGTGCAGGGAATATGTCATTAGAACCAGCTTAGTCCAAACAAACTATTTAAAAGTCCACTAAAAGACAGAGTTAAAAATGTATACAACTCGGAAACCTGTCATGAGTTTTAAGCTAGCCATACCCTGATAGAGTACTATCACATGGTACTGATGTTTAAACATTAGTACTGGCCAATATTTCTTTTGTTTATTTTGCATGTACAGTACTTGCCCATACACGCATACCCAAGTAAAATAAATTGTAGCTCTCAGAATGAAGTTTTAACATTTATAAATTAACATTTTGCATGCTTAAAATACTCTCCACTCAGATTTAGGTTTTTGGGGTTTTTTTGTATCTCATCTATACGCAGTGCGTGTTTATGTGCCGGTGTGTACACGCACATTGAAAACAATGGGCTACATTATGCCTATATGCCTAAAAAAGCTTAGTTTTTAGGCAGCAGTGTGCAGGAGGCCTTAGACTTCTCCATTTAGGATTATTGGCGACTGTCAGAATACCTGAGCAGGTGCTGCATCTGACTGGAGGCAGCTGCTGCTTGGCTGAACATTTTCCAGCAGGCTCCTTCAACAAAAGGCAATCGAATAATTGAATTTTACTGAATGGAGCAGGGCTGGCATAACTACCCACGGAACAAATTTTGGCCAGATAAAATCCACTAAAGTCTATGACCAGCGTTACTGTAATTCAATATATAGGTATACGCATTTATGTTCTTAATGAACTGTTTAGGTTTTTGCACCCGCACTTACATACTATCTTGAGGCTGTACTGAGCTGCTCCATGTTATATAAACCTTCTTACCAGTAAGGCTCCATATAGAATGTAGGAGATGATGGCTTCATCCAGTCTTTGTCCACACTTCAGTATGCTTTTCACCAGATCGGTAACAGATCCACCATTACACAGCTAATACAAAATACATTACAATTTCATTTAGAATAAAAATCTAGTCATTTGCTGGTATATAAGTTCAAGTCATTGCATTTTTGCAGAATTCAAACTATATAAATGACTGACGTTTCAGATCAATGAAGTCCATAATAGTCTACATATTCAATCCACTAGTATGCAGACGTCATAATGATAATTACATTCACTCTACTTATGTAGCATATTACATTTTAGAAATAATGAAATCTAACACTTATAAAAGAACTTCAGTTTTTTACTCCAGGCAAGAAAATGGATTTAGATTGCTATTACTTTCATAGAAATGTCACAATTTTAGATATATTCATTGTAATTTGTTTTGACAAGTGAATAGTTCATTTTAAATAGCCTCACTTAAAAGAAACCGATTTTGCGACTTTGCTCAGTGATGTGCGATCTTGGCGCTATATTTCAAATTTCAGTGTTTTTGGTTTGATTATATTATTGAATTAAATTTATTATTATTATATTATTATTTTTATGATTATTTATTAAATTATAAACTATGATTTTGTGTTTCAAGTTTTATCCTACCCGGAATGTTTACTAGACTCTTGTTCGGACAGATTTCAGTGAGTTATTCAGTGAGTTATTCCTAACAGGCCTAACAGGCCTACAATAAAAAAAATACATATTTCCATGCATAAAAATGTACCGCTTTCAGCACAGAAATATGGACATAATCAGACTGCTAGGGAGGTTAAATCCTCTTTCTTACCCATTCTGGTGTTCGGTGTGAACTTCAACAAGTCGTCTTCACCATGTCTAGATGCCTAAATGCATTGAGTTGCTGCCACATAATTGGCTGATTAGCAATTTGTGTTACCAAGCAATTGAACAAATGTACCTAATAAAGTGGCCGGTGAGTGTGTGTATATATATATATATATATATATATATACACATATACACACACACACACACACACACACACACACACACAGTGCTCAAAAACATTAAAGGAACACTTTTTAATCAGAGTATAGCATCAAGTCAATTAAACTCCTGGGATATTGATCTGGTAAGTTAAGTAGAGGAGGGGCTTTTTAATCAGTTTCAGCTGCTTGATGACATTAACAGGTGCACTAGATGGGCAACAATGAGACAACCCCAAAACAGAAATGGCTTTACAGGTGGAGGCCACTGACTTTTTTTCCCTACTCATCTTTTCTGACTGTTTTTCACTAGTTTTGCATTTGGCTAGGGTCAGTGTCACTACTGGTAGCCTGAGGCGATACCTGGACCCTACAGAGGCTGCACAGGCAATTCAACTCCTCCAGGATGGCACATCAACACGTGCCATTGCCAGAAGCTTTGCTGTGTCTCCCAGCACAGTCTCAAGAGCATGGAGAAGATTTAAGGAGACAGACAGTTGCTCTAGCAGAGCTGAACAGGGCCATAGAAGGTCCTTAACCCATTAGCAGGACCAGTATCTGCTCCTTTGTGTAAGGAGGAACAAGATGAGCTCTGCCAGATCCCAAAAAATGACCTCCAGCAGGCCACTGGTGTGAATATCTCTGACCAAAGAATCAGAAACAGACTTCATGAGGGTGGTCTGAGGGCCTGAAGACCTCTAGTGTGCCCTGAGTTCACTGGCTGGCACTATAGAGCTGGATTGGTATTTGCCATTGAACACCAGAATTGGCAGGTCCACCACTGGTGCCCTGTGCTTTTCACAGATGAGAGCAAATTCACCCTGAGCATGGAGAATATTATGCTGCCTGTAACATCGTTCAGCATGACTGTTTTGGAGGTGTGTCAGTGATGGTCTGGGGAGGCATATCCATGGAGGGACGCACAGACCTCTATAGGCTAGACAATGGCACTCTGACTGCCATTAGGTATCGAGATGAAATACCTAATTCCACTGTCAGACCCTACGCTGGCGCAGTGGGTCCTGGGTTCCTCCTGGTGCATGACAATGCCCAGCATCATGTGGCGAGAGTATGCAGGCAGTTCCTGGAGGATGAAGGAATCGATACCGTTGAATGGCCCCCACACTCTCCTGAACTAAATCCAATAGGACACCTCTGGGATATCATGTTTGGTCCATTCAACACCGCCAGATTGCACCTCAGACTGTCCAGGAGCTCAGTGATACCCTGGTCCAGATTTGGGAGGAAATCCCCCAGGGCACCATCCGTCATCTCATTAGAAGCATGCCCCAACATTGTCAGGCATGCATACAAGCACGTGGAGGCCATACAAACTACTGAGTACAATTTTGAGTTGCTGCAATGAAATTTCAGCAAAATGGACTAGCCTGCTGCATAATTTTTTCACTTTGATTTTTGGGGTGTCTTTGAATTCAGTCCTCTGTAGGTTGATCAGTTTCGTGGAGCATCCTTACGTTCCTAACACATTAGCCAGTTCATATCAGTATAGATATCCAGCATGATATTTTTCCCCACTAAAACCTGATGTGTTTTCAAAGTGTTTTATTTAGGCAGTGTATATATACAGTGTATATATATATATATATATATATATATATATAGTATATATATATATATACTGCAGTATTATAGTTTTCTAGTCCCCCTGCTGAGTCCCCCAAATAACGGTTAAAGGTTAAGTTCACCTTTTGGAGCATACTACATGTTACACCCATATTTGGGGTATAACACGTAGCATACTCCTATGCACCCAACTCCTGCTGCCAGCACTCCCTGCTATGTGACAGTGGGCAGGGGATATTCTCCCCACACCTGCTGTCACAATGCCCACATGGCTACATCGTTCATTCACAGTTTCGCAGGTGCAATGCTTTACTGGCTGCAATTTAAAAAAAAAATAAATGCACTTTTTTTTAACCTGCAAAAAGATCGCTGTTCAGTTCTCTGGCATTCTCGGAGAACACAGTTCTCCTGTGAATGCTTTTTATGAAGCAGTTCTCCAAACGAAGGGAGAACGGTCTCCAAACGTTGGAAAACGGCTGATTTTACTATAATCTCACGAGATTACAGTAAAAGATCAGTTTACTAAACAGAGGTAAATTATCGCTGCATAGTTTGCAGTCCCTCCGATTCTCCAGCTCTGGGCTGGAGAATCTGGAGGGAGAACACAGATCTCCAGTGAAGGGCTGAACATGTTCTCCGCTGATCTCCTGAGTGTCATAAACTGTAAATGACCAGAGAATAGCTTCGATCCTCTGAATCGCAGCTATTCTCTGTGTCATAAACGGACACCTTATTATTTTTTTAACAAAAGTTGAACCTAACCTTTAAGCCTTCAAGTGAAGTCTGCTTAATGCAGCTTCCTGTGATAGTGTGGCAATGATTATGCACTGCTCCTGAAGTTAGGACAGAGTTGTCACTCTCATGTAGGCTGTGGACTATAGTAGGGTGAAAAAAATGCTGGGGGGAGTGGTTATCAGTATTATCACTGTTGATTTACAAGCTTCTAGCCTGTCATTCAGCACCTGGTCACACCTAGTCCTGTCCACTGCATTCTGGATTGATAACACTGCCTCTGTCGTTGAAACCCTTCCATTGTAAACTGCAGTGTCTGGAAGGGTGAGTGTGTGAGACACAGCTGAAGGCAGATTTGGCTTGGTCAGAGAAGGTTTACTTTATGAGGCTTGTGCATCACATAGTAAATGGATTTGGTACTTGTTCAGACTGTCATACAGGAGCCATTATTATACAATAACAGTAATGCTATTCTATTCTAAAAGAGCGTTAAACTTGGTTATAATGACTTTGCAAAAGCTGCTGACCTCTTTGTGGAGAAATGCTAAAGCCCTCTTAAATTTTATGTCAAGTTTTTCTCTAGTTTTGGATGGAAGTAGCCAAAGAAAAGAACTCCTGTCAGGTTTGTAATACTGTCTTAGGCACCTTTAAAGAAATTCATAGGTCATACATTAATTTCAAACGGTCCAGACTGACTGATGGCATTGTATTGAGAGAGGATAAATCGGTAGATCTAGTTTAATACAAAAACAAGCTGATTCGTTCTGGTGTGGGCAGTGTACGTAGCTTTGCGCCACTTGGGGTTACAGGACACTGTGCTGATTCACAGCATGCCTGCCTCTCCCCTAGTCAGTTTGGCTACTAAGCCCCCCCGCCCAGCCCTTCTGTTTTGATTGACTCCTGGTTTATGGGAGGTGCAGGCACATTGTGCATGGACACAGCATCCTGTAACTCCAAGCAGAAAGGAGTCACTGCTGTGTGCAATGTTCACCCAACACACACAGACTCACCTCCTCTGCTATGGGTAACATGGAGGAACTGAGACTCCGTGGTCATGTGACCACCATTTAAAGCATTTAACTAAGGAATTCAGCATGTGACCATGATTTCTAATGTATAAAAGCTGCCTTTATTGTGTTCGCTAATACTTTAATGTTAGGGCACCCAAATGCAATACATTTCCTAATTTCGCCATACCATGTAAAAGATGAGCTTGGGCAAATAGATACCCAGCATGATAAATCTTAAAATTATAAAAATGAATACACTGATCAGCCATACCATTATGACGATCCACCAAAACATGACCACCCACCTAATATCAAGTAGGTCCCCCTTTTGCGACAAAAAAGCACGACCCTTCACTAGACTTCTGAAGGTATGCTGTAGTATCTGGCACCAAACTGTCAGTAGCAGATCACTGCGCCTGCCAGCTTGCCTACTACTCATACTGAATCCTGGTGCCATCCCTTCCCCAGGTAAGTGAGACACAAATGCACCCAGCCATCCACATGATGTAAAAGAAAATGTGATTCATCAGACTAGGCCACCATGGGCAATCTGGGGCTATATAGCCCTATACACAACAAACTGTAATGCAATGTGTGTTCTGACCTTTCTATCAGAACCAGCATTAACTTTTTCAACAATTTGAGCTGCAGTAGCTCTTCAATTGGATCAGACTACACAGACCAACTTACACTGGTCCATCAATGAGCCTTAGTCACCCATGACTCTGTCTGTGGTTCAACAGTTTTCCTTTCTTGGACCACTTTTAGTAAGTCCTGACCAATGCCGACTGGGAACATCCAACAAAACCTGCAGTTTTGGAGTTGCTTTGACCCAGTTGTCCAGCCATTACAATTTGTTCCTTGTCTAAGTTGCTCAAATCCTTACCCTTACACTTGCCCATTTTTTCTGATTTCAACACATCAACTTCAAGAACAACATGTTCAATTGCTGCCTAATATATACCATCCACTTTCAGATGCCATTATAACAAGATAATTAATGTTATTCATGTAACCTGTCAATGGTCATAATGTTATGGCTAATCGGTGTATGTTGGTATGTGTGTGTACATGGGGGGGGGGGGAGCTCAACATTTTTGGGGAAGGTTTAAGTGCTTGAATGCAACTTGTTTTTTTTAGCTTCTTTCCTAGCCACAGCAACTGGGGACAGCAATGCATCACTTCTGGTTTCTTACTAGGTTGGGATGATCAGCCAACAAATGTTCGCTGGTCTCCCTCCCCTCTACCCAGCAGCACCCATCATGCTGGTCCTGGGTCTGCAGAGCCTTGAAAGGGAGGGTTATAACCCCAGTAAGGTGTTTGTTTTTTCTTTGCCATCTGTGTGCCATTGGGGAGATTTACCTTCACTTCCTGTCCCAAAGCCAAAACAAGAATTGAAGAGAAATCCCTAAAAATTAAATGAATACATTGGGGCCTCCCAGGTCACCAGAACCAATGTCCCCATTAGAAGATTTCCCCTCTATTACTATTCTGAAGACAATCCAAAATTTGGGATTTTCTTTTACTTCCACTTACAATGATAATGGTAAAGAGGACAAATAGAGAGGGGGAATCTCCCTAACGGGGGCACAGACAGCAATAAAAACCTGACAGGTGTTCTAATTCATCTCCACTCTATCCAAAGATTTAAAAAAAACGTTTTTCCTTTAATTATACTTCAAGTAAACCAACCCCAATGATTGGGGTACAGTTGAGAGAACTACTGTTAGCAAAACTGATCCAAAAAGGCAGAGACTACTCTAAACTGGCTATTATATTTTTACACTCCTTAAATACCACATGCCTGGACCACTACTTAATTACCATATGCATTTAATTACTTATTTCCTTCTGTGAATTGACTTTAACCCCTTTTTATGCGGTATTTACCAAGCGTTCTGCGGTTGCAAAACAGCATAGTGAATTGACAATTCCAGTATTCTGTATGCAATATTTAGGGAAAATGTGTCCAGACACCGAAATACTGCATGTGATCTGCTTTAGTGAATGGAGCCCACAGTTTTTTGCAGTTTTGATTCAATTTAGAAATAAAAGGATATTGAATTCCAGGCAATAGTAACAGGTATTTTCTGTATTCGCTGAAAAATTAAAACTAATGTAGCCACCACATATAAAAACTGGTAAGTTGCAACCTATTACATTTTTTTTCGAGAGTTTAGATATTCTTTACATCCCCAACCAGTATCAATACCTATTCACCTATAGTGCTCACCCCATTACCTCCTGTACTTAACTCCCATCCTCCACAACCCCCTGTTTACACCTACCCTGGGAGTACCACTTGGCCAAAATTTTATCAGTCCAGATGTCATAAATTGAGTTTGTTTGTAATTGCAAGAAATAAAGAGAACACTTGCCAATGGCAAGAAAGTAATGAGAATACTGATATTGTTTGCCAGAAAACGTTGCAAAAATACCTACAGCCCCAACCCCTATCCCCCTTTCAAGGTACAACCTCTGCTCTAACAGAAGTAATTTGCCTGTTTGGACATCTAACTGCCTGTACGTTGGCTCATGGGGATGGTAATGAAGAGGATGTTTGGACATTAACTGCCTGTACGTTGGCTCATGGGGATGGTAATGAAGAGGATGTTTGGACATCTAACTGCCTGTATGTTGGCTCATGGGGATGGTAATGAAGAGGATGTTTGGACATCTAACTGCCTGTACGTTGGCTCATGGGGATGGTAATGAAGAGGATGTTTGGACATTAACTGCCTGTACGTTGGCTCATGGGGATGGTAATGAAGAGGATGTTTGGACATCTAACTGCCTGTACGTTGGCTCATGGGGATGGTAATGAAGAGGATGTTTGGACATTAACTGCCTGTACGTTGGCTCATGGGGATGGTAATGAAGAGGATGTTTGGACATTAACTGCCTGTACTTTGGCTCATGGGGATGGTAATGAAGAGGATGTTTGGGCATCTAACTGTCTAACTGTAACTAACACAACAGTCTAAATTGGTGAAACTAATGCTGGCCATCCATGGATGGAATTTTGTTAATTTCCTGCTGAATTTTTCAAAATTTAATCCATGTGTGGCCCCACCATTACTTCGTATTTGAAGATAGAAGGAGCCAGAATCGTTTGCTAAACGGTTACTGCAGCCAATCAGCTGTAGTAATTTTTTGGGTATTCTGACAGCAATGGGCACTTGCTGTCAGAATACTATATCCAGTAGGGGAGAATCACCCCTCTGCACTGGTAAATCTGGATACATACGACTTTCAGCCCGTGTGTACAGCTTCTCATCCGACAGAAGCTCATCTCACGAGGCACTGTACTAACATCGCTGAACTAGCACTGCTTGTATTAGTACAAAGATCTGTCAGTTTTTTTTGTTCATCTTTTCTTATAGTGTGTACCCTGCGTTAGTGTGGATGGAGGAATCTATTAGATTTCTTTCAGCCTGCAGGTTGAATAAAAGAAATCTAAGCCTGGTACATACGGTAAGGTTTTTCGTTCAACCCAGTGGGTTGAACGTAAAAAAAAATGAGGAGCTCACGAGGAGCTTGCTGTACTAACAATCAAGGGCAGACTGACCATTTTGAAAACGCGGGCACTGCCGAGGGCCCAGTGTCAGTAGGGGGCCCCATGAAATGCCCCTGGTACCTTTTTCATAGGCTTTTTTGAGTTTGGGCAAGGACACAGGGGCCCCATGATCCCCTATTGCCCGGGGGCCCCATGAGTTGTCAGTCCACCCCTGCTAACAATGCAACTTTAGTACAGTGATCTGCTCGCTGAGCTATTGTGTTCTGACAAGACCCCCCGCCAGAACACACCAATCAGAGCTTGTAGCCAATGGCCATTGGCTAAGAGCGCTGATTGGACATCGACTGTCTGCTGGTTTGCCAGCTAGCTCGTTTGACAGAAGTCGGCTGTCGGATTGGCTTCTGTCAAACAAGGCCCTGTATGCACAGGTGAAATGTCGGCCAGTATCTCCTGTACTGGCTGATTTTCTCTGATATTCGGCCTGTGTGTATGGGGCTTGAGAGCACTTGGCCAGTTTAAAAAGCCCAGTGAGCCTGAATTCTTCCTACAATATTAATTATCAGTGATGGTCCAGTGAGATAAAGAGATTGGAGTGGAATGAAGAGGAAACAGGAGAAAAGGGCAACAAATACAGGTAGTGAGAAAAAGAGAGAAATTGCCAAATATGAAATTATAAGCCGACGGCAAGTGCCCTTTAAAAACCCACGGAGCTGTGTCATTTTTAGAAAGTCTAGCTCCATGTGACGAAAATGTCAGGCAGGAAAAGATTGATGTACTTGATAACAATGAGGCAACAAATTACAGTCATTTGAGGCGTTTGCTGCATGGCTGCCTTCACTGGCAGGCAATATAAAATAGACAGCAGCCATATCTCTATACTTAGACCTGATAGCATGCTCTGCCAGCAGCTGAGATGAAACATCCTGATTCAGAATAGCAGTGCTTCTTGCAAGCCGTTTCCATTAGTGTGCTGCCATACATCAAAGGAGGTGATAAAAAGCAGGGATTAGGGCTCTGGTGAATGTGTTTTTACCCACAACATTAGCTTCTAAACCATCCTTTTCCAGTCCCTGTAGTGTCGCTCTCGATGTTTTTGCATGTTTTCTAATTCCATGTTAAAATGATGCCGAAGCATGGAGTCATTAGATTTTATAAATTATATGCCATTATTCTGCAATGAGATTTTTTTTCTCTGAGCTTTAATACAGCCATTTTGTAGGCCAGCCTGACCTCGACCTGTGCTAAATGAAAGTGAATTAATTAAAGTGAAACTAAACAATATCCCTATTCTCCAAAAATAATCTATACACATCTACTACTTAGAGTGATATTAAAGGCTCATATTGTTTTATCTAAAATAAAAAAGAGGTTTATACTTACCTGCTCTCTGCAAGGATATTGCTCAGAGCAGTCCCTTACCTCCTCTTTTGGGGTCCCCCGTGGGTGCTGTCTGCTCCTCCTCTTCTGTGAGTGCCCCCACAGCAAGCTGTGTGCTATGGGGGCACACATGCCTGACCCAGGCTGTGTGCATCCGTAGACACACACAATGCTGCTTTCTCCTCACTGGATTTGAATGACAGCAGCAGGAGACAATGGCTTCCACTGCTCTCAGTCTTTCCCGTGAGAGCAGGTAGAGAGACCAGTGCTGCTGTAGACAGGTAAAGTGCTGGACTGAGAAAGAGCTCAAGAAAGTAAGGGGTGGAAGCAGGGGCGGACTGACAACTTATGGGGCCCCCAGGGCAATAGGGGATCGTGGGGCCCCTGTGTCCTTGCCCACACTCAAAAAAGCCTATAAAAGGTACCAGGGACATTTCACGGGGCCCCTTACTGACCCCTGGCCCTTGGGCAGTGCCCGAGCTCTTGAATGGTCAGTCCGCCCCTGGGTGGAAGGGAAGGAGCAACAAGTGGAAAGAATTTTACCTTAATGCAGGCAATGCATTAAGGTAAAAAAAAGTCTGACTTTAGAAAAACTTTATTGGCCCTGTAATTGATTTTTTTATCTCAGGAGTGAGCCAGAAGGTTGGCTATTTTCCTACATACAGTGGGACCATAGAGAACAAACATAGCCACCCTCTAACAGGAAGTGGGATCACATCAGCAAAGAAATTAATTTGTAGGTTTGGAATTAGGAATACATACTTTTTTTAAACCAGTTTAATGTCACTTTAAGAACCCCCTGTTTAAGCCAAAAAGGCATTGATGAATGTAAAAAATGCAAGATCCCATAACTACAAGACTATTATTTGAGTTGCTTAAAGTGGTTGTAAACCCTGACATATACCCAGTGACAGAGATGAAACAAATCTACTTACAAAAGGCTATACCTGTTTATTTACAGCAGGCTTCTCCAAATTTTCTAAACAAAGGGCCAGTTTACTGTCTTTCGGGGGGCCAGACTGTGGCCATTGGGAGTAGAAAGGTCCTGACATCAGCTGGAAAAAACAATGTCCAATTGTTGGCGTCACTAGGAGGACTTGTGCCTCGTCATTGGACCCTATTGTTGGTGTCACTGGGAGAAAACGTGTTACATCATTTGTGTCATTGGGAGCAATTGCACCCTGTCCTTGGTGTAATTGGGAGGAATGGCGCCCCTTCATTGGTGTCAGTGGGGGGAATTATGCCCCATTGTTGATATCAGTGGATGAAATAGTGTCCCAAGGGCCAGATAAAAGCAAGCAAAGGGCCGCATTTGGCCCCCGGGCCGCAGTTTGGAGCCCACTGATCTACAGCTATCTTTCCCCCTACATCCATTCAAAGTACAAAATGTATATAGAATCTCTCGGCTCTGAAAAGTAGGGGGTCCTCAGAAGTAACTCATGTAGACAGGAAAGGTACAAGGCAGCAGACAGAAATTACACTTACAAACATGCCAAGGATTTCCCAGCAACACTCACCAGCCAGCCTGCAAAACAACCAATCTTTCTCTGTCTAACAGTTTGCATTAAAAACAGAGGGTTTTGTTTGCACACATTTGCAAATACATGCGTAAGCCACAATCCCACAAGCCCACGGACTAGTTACTGTCTCTTGGATGCAAGTCTGTGGGAGAAATACCCGTTACCTGGCTGTGCAGAGAGAAGCTTGGGGTACCAACAACAAAGCGGCACTTATGAGGGTAGAGCTACACCAGTAATACAAATGGTTGCTATTACTTTTTCCATGTCAGTAATGCTTTGAATTCAGAAAATCTGCATTGTTGGGTCTGTTGAAACACAACAAGCACGATGGCCAGACATTTTTAGAAGATCAGCAATGGCAGCCTCCATATTCCTTTCATTATGGGTTTTTCTATTACAGCATTTAAAATGTATGTGAGTTCCTTTTAATTTTGTTAATTTTTTGCTGAAAAATGTGTAGGCTAAAATACAATGTACATGGAAACCCTAACTGAATGGCTGTTTGCCAAAGCACTGTGTACCATAAACATGTCACCCTAATTTTTCCTAATATAATTATTTTCGCTTTTTTATCCTTTGTAGAATCTCAGTGCAGCTGATCTTCTGCTCTATTGCTTTGCATTTTTTATTTTTTTGCTGTGGAGGTTTAAGTGCACTTTAGGTGACCTTTTTAGCATTCCGGATTTTTTGTCCAGAATCCAGAGATGCAAAGTGAGTATACAATAACAAAGTACATAAACAGATTACCTTCACTGAAGACTACATCACAAACAGTGGATCCAGAGATACAGGCAATTTATATTTATATGCAAACCTTGGCTTTTCTTTAAAAGCTAAGTTTGGCTCTGCCCCTTTTACTTCTATTGTTTTTTGGTTGATCCTCTAATATGATATGAAGCATAAATGGGGATGGGGATGCTCAGGAGACTGGGGAAAGAGTGAGAAAACACTCAACTATTACAGGAAATTTCATGTAGCATCCTGCCCTAATCAGGCTAAATTAAATTTTTTACCTCACTGTACTCAGTGAAGAAATGATCTGGGGTTTTTTTAGGTCTGGTCAGGGATTCCCTAAGGTCAGTGGTTGATTACTCCTGCCTGCTTCCAGAATGCATTATAGGAGAATCAACCAATGATTTGTGAATATTTATCAGGCCCCAGCCAATCCCTGAGAAGGGGGTTCCCAGAAGGTGGCTATGATAAATGTATGGTCAGATTGTTCTTGTCCTGGGGCTACTGCCTGTGCACTGGAGTTGCTATTTGGGCATCAGCATGTGCTGTGCTGAGGACCTGAAGGAGATCTGATTGAGAGCCTTTTACTGGAGGGTATCACCTGCAGAGACTAGCCTGGACCAGGGGCGGACTGACCATTTGGAAACTTGGGCACTGCCCGAGGGCTCGGGGTCAGTAGGGGGCCCCATGAGATTCCCCTGGTACCTTTTTCATAGGCTTTTTTGAGTTTGGGCAAGGACACAGGGGCCCCATTATTCCCTATTGCCCGGGAGCCCCATGAGTTGTCAGTCCCCCCTGGCCTAGAGGAGACTCTTTTTTTCCTTATGGAGAGTGTCACATGGAGGCTGGGTGGCAGACAGCTGTCCTTGGACTTTGCGAGAAAGACTTTGATAATTGATCCCAGGTGTGCTTGGGAAAGTAAGTGCCAGAGGTTGCTGTAAGGACTAGGACTGCTTGCATAGAGTTCTTGTTTAGCTGAGTGAGCTTTCCCTCCTACCCCCAACAAAGGATTTTACAAGTGGATTTTTCCATTGTTTGTCCTCCTGCTAATTTTTCCTGATATTTTGGAGTATCCTGCACCCTATCCCTTCATCCAGTTGATTGCTGCTGTAGCGCTACCCCTGATGGAGCTGCTGTAATACTATCTATGTCTTCCTTAAAATTATCCCCCGCAGCCAGGCACAAGGTAGTTTCACAGTCAGGTACACACACACACACACTTCTCTCATTGTCTCCAATTATCAGTCTAGGGATTGTTGTTTTTGTAGTTTTCTTATTGGAGAACTTGGGTAGCGATAAGGTATTTAGTAGGATACTTCAGGACAGAACTTCCTGAAATAGTAGCCTTGAGCAAAGTCTAGCTTATCTAGGAGGGTCCTACACTGCAATAAATCTACAAAAAAGACATTCCCTAGACTGAGCCTGTGGTGCTTGGACAGACTCTGTATTAATAAGATAGACCTGGGTAATCTACAGCGCCCCCTTCAGAGGAGAGCGGTACACAAGATTTCCATATCAGCAATTAACTGCATTTTCATTTTTTCCACATTAATAATGGTCCACAGATGGCACGTGGATGGATAAATGATCTGTATGTCAAAGTTTTTTTTATAGTTTTATACTATGCATGCTTACTCTCCAATAGGAGAGATCTTACTGGCATATGGTAGGGCTTGTCCTAGTAAAGTGACAGAAAAACAGTTTGAAATATGTAATACAACCACATGTGAAATACAAATACTGTATATACATGCAGCCAAAAAGTTGACTTTAAAGAAATGACTTGACTACTGGTCTCTCCTGCAGAAGCACAAGGAAATAGGAGGGCAAGACATTCTTTACCCTGAAGGTGGTCTAATGTTACCTGCCTTTTTGCCATGTCCCATACACATGTATGGGGCCTGTATTAGACATACGTTTGTGCCATGCTGACCCAGGTCCTGCCCTGCTTCTTTTCAGATGGGATACTCATCTACCTATTGTTCTAGGAGAAGCTCCACCATATTGTGTCACTTTCTTTGCCTGAAGCCCACCTTAACCACATTCCCAGGCCTAAGACCTATCACCGAGAATAAAAGGAATGTCCAGAGAAAATGCTTTACAGCACAACTCAATTACGGTTCAGTACTTTTCTTGTAAACACAGTTCCTTTACAGCACGACATCCATTCACATAACTCACTGAGCACAAGTCTAGACGCAGAGCACTATTCTTTAGTACATGACATTATGAACAGTAGTTCTTCAAATGCAGAACACTCACATAAGTCCCAGAACTATTACAGCCATCTTCCCCAGATGTCTCCAATTCAGATGTTACCCACACAGGGTGTAACTTCCCTTCACACAAAAGGAAACCTTCCATAGGCCCAGAGGCCATTCCAAACAAAGGCAAAAACTGCTAAGTGAGAGTCAGTGGAGGACAAGGCTTCTCTTTCTGTCTCAAAGTGTCCTTCTCTTGATACCCTGGTGATTCAGCCCTGCAGAGGGTTCTCATTCTCCTCCAGCGCAACACTACATCCTGGTGATCAGAGGTGTCCTACACCACAACTCTCCTGTGCCTCATCTACAGCTGGCATATAAAGGAGTACTATCTGCACCCACTAAATCCCTACAGCAAGGGCTACAAATAAAGGGTGCTAACACCTGCCAACACACATACCAACTATTACCCAGCCCTGGCAAACAAGTTGGCATTGGAACTGGCAGCTTCTGCCTCTACAAGCCAAATCAACACTATTTTTCTTTTATATTCGTTTTAGAGTATCTTAACTATAGCATTATTCTTCATTCAAAAAACCTTGAAAAGGAATAAAGAAATACGAAATCAAATGTATGCATTTTTGCGAATCTAAACTACTGTTTAATTTATCATTTTGACAAAGCCAACAATTCATGAAGTGACAGGGAGTCAATGCAGTAAGTTCATCCAGCAGTGAAAATGGTTACATTAAATTCCTTTTGGCATGGTCCCACAATAAATTCACTAACATGTCTATTGTGTAAGTGTATTAATGAGATGTGGGCTGCTGAATTACAGGAGAGATTTGGGGAAGGATTCCTGCACCCGTCCTGAGATTTGCTGTGTTTTTTCCATTGTTCAAACTTAATGGAGCTGCTCTGATGTACAGTAAGTGCTTGTGAGATTAGCATCAGCTGAAACAAATGAGCAATTTAAAGATGTTTAATGTCAGCTCAGATGGATGATTCAAAGGGTGAACTGTCAATGAGCAGGATACGGAACCAATGCTATCAGAAAGACAGATGTACTAACTGTGCAGCCACTTGACAGCTCAAACTTAATCTGGCACAACAACCTATAGTGAACTGTAGTAATAACATTATTATTTTTATTACTAATATTACCATCATTACTACTACTACCACCTATATAGCAAGAAAATTGAAAAGGGATTTTATCCCCTGCTGTGTTTCTGTTTCGACAATATTAAAGTGCTTCTTTGTACTGTATGTATAGATAAAGGTAATGTATAGTGTTAACTTATATATTTTCTACATCTATTTATCATGTCCAATAAAAAAAATGTTTTTCTTTTTCTCCTTTCTATTTTATCATGTACGTACAACACATTTATATTTACCACTTCCAGCCAGTGGGCAGTGATCCCAATGTTCTTCCTAAGACCAGAATGGCTCTTATGGGGGACACATCTCCCTACACTTGTTATTGTGAATTACCTCCAGGCTGTACCCTTGTCTCTGGACATTGTCAGTTACTCCAAGGTGTATCTTAGTCAGTGGCTTGTGTGGGTTACCCCTGGGTGTACCCCAGTCACTTGTTATTGCGGGTTACCCTAAGGTGTATCCTGGTCACTGGTTATAGTGGGTTACCTCAAGTTGTTCCTTGGTCAGTGGCTACTGTGAACCAGGGTGTATCCCAGTAATTGGTCATTGCGAGTTGCCACATCTTCTATCCCAGCCATTGATTATTGTGGGTTACCCTAAGGTGTACCCCAATTAGTGGTTATTGTGGTGTTACCCCAGGGTGTACCCCAAACACC
Source organism: Staurois parvus (assembly GCF_062004578.1). Lineage (NCBI taxonomy): Eukaryota > Metazoa > Chordata > Amphibia > Anura > Ranidae > Staurois > Staurois parvus. Next base: position 12,725,510 of record NW_028318326.1, read on the forward strand.
AATTATTGTGAGTTATCCCCAGGTGTGCCCCTGTCCCTGGATATTGTTGATTAAACCAATGTGTATCCCAAACAGTGGTTATTGTGGGTTACAACAGCTTTCATTCCAGTCTTTGGTCATTGTGGGTTACCCCAAGGTGTACCCCAATCAGTCGTTATTGTGGGTTACCTCAGGGAGTACCCAAGTAAAAATTATTGTGGGTTACCCCTGAGTGTACCCTGGACACTTGTTACTGTGAGTTACTCCAAGACATATCCCAGTCACTAGTTATTGCAGGGTATCACATCTTGTATTGTGGTCACTCCAAGATGTACCCTAATCAGTGGTTATTGTGGGTTAATCTAGGGCAGTGGTTCTTAACCTTGTTGGAGGTACTGAACCCCACCAGTTTCATATGCGCATTCACCGAACCCTTCTTAATTGGAAAAATAAAATATGATTTTTAAAACATAGGTATATATTTATACATAGGTGCACAAAATGAACAAAACCGTTAAGAACAAAGAACAAAACCATTAAAACATGATTTTCACACAAAAACATAATAATGAATATTTACTGCACGAATCATATGAGTCGGGTGTGGATCTTCACCTCTGCCGAACCCGCGAGACTGACTCACTGAACCCCTGGGGTTCGATCGAACCCAGGTTAAGAACCACTGTTTTATAGTAATCCATCCCCCATAGTAATTCATCCCCCATAGTAATTCATCCCCCCTATAGTAATTCATCCCCCATATAGTAATTCATCCCCCATAGTAATTCATCCCCCATATAGTAATTCATCCCCCATAGTAATTCATCCCCCCTATAGTAATTCATCCCCCATATAGTAAATCATCCCCCATAGTAATCCATCCCCCATATAGTAATTCATCCCCCATATAGTAATTCATCCCCCATATAGTAATTCATCCCCCATAGTAATTCATCCCCCATATAGTAATTCATCCCTCATAGTAATTCATCCCCCATATAGTAATTCATCCCCCATATAGTAATTCATCCCCCATAGTAATACATCCCCCATATAGTAATTCATCCCCCATAGTAATTCATCCCCCATAGTAATTCATCCCCCATAGTAATTCACCCCCCATATAGTAATTCATCCCCCATATAGTAATTCATCCCCCATAGTAATACATCCCCCATATAGTAATTCATCCCCCATATAGTAATTCATCCCCCATATAGTAATTCATCCCCCATAGTAATACATCCCCCATATAGTAATTCATCCCCCATATAGTAATTCATCCCCCATAGTAATTCATCCCCCATAGTAATTCATCCCCCATATAGTAATTCATCCCCCATATAGTAATTCATCCCCCCTATAGTAATTCATCCCTTATATAGTAGTAGTAAGTAAGTAGCAAGTAGTAAGCCAAGTCCCCCCTGTGTCAATTCACTTACCTTTGCTCCGCGCGTTCCTCTCGCCGGATTCCCGCGCTGTTCTGGTCTTCAGGGCGGACTGTGAGAGGAGCCTAGCTCCTCTCATGTTCGTCACGCTGCCCCGCCTACACACATCCTGACAGCCAATCACTGGCTATCAGGATGTGAGTGGCAGCGAGACTGGCCAATCATTGCATTTGAGCGCGCTGCCCTGGCTGTTTTTTTTTTTTGGATCACGCTGCAGAGTCCCTGCCGCCCGAGAGGAGGGAGGGGAGCGGGCGCCCGGCACACAAGAGCCGCATTAAAGCGTGTAAAGAGCCGCATGTGGCTCGCGAGCCGCGGCTTGCCAACCACTGGGCTAAGCGATGTTGCGTGACCACCTGCAGCCAATGATGGACAAGTGGGGCATGTCATCACGAATCATATGAGTCGGGTGTGGGTCTTCACCTCCGCCGAACCCGCGAGACTGACTCACCGAACCCCTGGGGTTCGATCGAACCCAGGTTAAGAACCACTGATCTAGGGTGTACCCAAGTCACCAATAACTGTGGGTTACCGCACGGTGTACCTTAAATTACTCCAAGAGTTTGTCATTTTTTTTTAGGTGCACCAGGATTATCTGCTTATTTCGTAATCAGTGAAAAGAGTCATAGAGGTGATTGCATCATCATCTGACCTCTGCCATGAGATCTGTATGGGTAGCTGTGAAGCCTTATTTTTTGCCAATATTACAAAAATCTGTACCATGGAAACACTGGAGAGTCTCCCCATACAACACACACTTCAGCACCATAACAATCTAAAACAAGTGCTAGCAATTACTTCTCAGGGAATGTCAAGCATCTTTGTTTTAACAAGAATACCAATAGCTTTTAGGGTTTTGTTTTTTTTCACAGCTCATTAACAGGATGGTTAATCGATTGGCATCTGGGAATGAAATATGCAATGTTTCCCTGATTGCTGTTATCTCAGAATTACATGTTATTGCAAAAGAAAAAACAAACAGACAAACCATAGCTTCTACTGTAAAAAAAAATATAAAATAGGAAATTGAAATTGAACTTCAGGCAAATACCTAAATACAGAGGTGAGAGTTTTGTGAGCTGTCTATTAACCTGCCAAAGGAGGTTCAATTTTGTCCATCCAGTCCTGAGGTTTCCATAGCTCTGCCACAGTACATCGGGGGGGGCGTTGGAGAGGAACTGATTTATCTCTGCTGTGATTTTCACCTAAAACCAAAATCTATAGTCTCCTCACAGCACTCTAGAGCCAAACTTTTTTCTGTTTGTGTTGGATAGAGTAGGAAAGGGTTAGAAGCCTGGTCAGATTGTTACTGCTGCCTGTAAGATTCGCTGTCTTTATTTGTCCTAGTGACCATAGTCACCCAAAACATTTTTAGTTGTTATCAGAACAGTAAAAAAACAAGAAATATTCCAATGGCAACACTTGTTCCTATGGCACTTGTCTATGCAAGGATTTCCCTTACATCGGGAGATCTCCTCTCAAATCCTGTTGTGCTTCAATACAGTAAATGAAGAAAAATCTCCCCAGTGGAATACAGACAGCAACAAAACAAACTTGACAGGACTTTGACCATTTCCTACTTTATTTATTCATTTATGTGGCTTTTTATCCAAATAAAGCTAGTTTCACACCTCTGTCTGTTGTGATTGATGTGTTTTTCTGGTGTGATTTAAATTTTTAACATGCATTTTTGGCGCTTTGCTTTTTTTTTTTGCCAATAGGAAAGCATTGACTTTGATGCGACTTTGATGCGACTTTCGATGGGTGCAAATTTGAGGTGACTTTGGATGAGTGCGACTTGGATGCAACTTTGGATGGGTGCAACTTTGATGCAGCTTTGGATGGGTGTTACGTGGCATTAAAGTAACACCAATCCAAAGTCTCACTACATGAACAGAACTGTCATACTTTCCCATTAGCAAAAAGAAAAAAGCAAAATGCATCAAAAGTGCAAAGCTTGCGTTTTTGATACGGCTGCATTGAAGTCTACTGCACAGAAAATTGCAATGTGCTGTGGGAGAAAAGCCTCTGATCCTTTCAAAAAAGCACACCATCCCAAAAGGCACAGGTGTGAACTAGATCCATTGGAAATCATGTTAAATGGACTGTTGTGCGTTTCCACATACTGGAAAACGCACTGAAAAACGCTGAACATGCTGAAAAAAGTGTGAATCTAGGGTAATAGAAACCTATCTAATCACCACATATGGGATTCAATTACAAGCAGAGGGTAAGATCAGACCTCAATGGATACCATTAATAAAGGGATGTCAAAGATCCTGTGACTAATCATGCTACCAACAGGAAGTGCTATAGCATTTTACAGACTTATCTTATCCTTAAAATGTTACTAAACCCACAGCAGTAAAATCAGTCTGTATATGCAGTAAAGCATGTTTGTTATACTCACTGTGGGACCTAAGGGGTTAATCCTTCGCATTGTGTAAAAAGGCTGTTTGATCCTGTCTTCTCTGATCCTCCCCCTTTTTCTACTGTCACCAATTCATCTGCTGATAGTACAGAGCTCTAGGAATCACTCTGCACATGCTCAGTTTGTGTGTATTGCTAAAGAGTTTTTATTTTTCTTTATGAGGATGCATGTGATCAGCACAAGGCCAATCAGCACTGTCCAGAGAGAGGGTCAGGGGTTATGCAGCCTCATAGGACAGGCAGAGCAGAATGAAAATTTCTCCTTCAAGTTTTAACAAGTGCACAACCAGACACTGATAAACGTCACAAGACTGCTATATACTGCTGATGAGAAAAGGTGTTTAGCAGCTTATATTTACTAAAATAATTGCATTTCTATGTTCTGTGTACTATGGGAGACCAGATATAGAGAATGCAGGGTCCTGGGTTTAGTCTCCATATTACAGACAGTTAGCTTCAGTACTCTTCAAAATAATTAAAAATTGTCCACATAACACAGTCCTGATGACTCCAATTCCTCATAGGTGTGGGATCCTTTGAATAAAAACATCTACCATCAAGACTACAACCTTATCCTGTGGAAATTGGGCATTACGATCCGTAAATGAGACGTGGGTATGCCATTTTTTTCCCATGGCTTCAACAATTAAAGATGGCCAGGGGTCCCCCCACCCATAGCCATCTGACTATTTATGGTAAGGCCAAAGTAAAAAAAGAGAGAACTTTAAATGAAGAGGCAATTCCAATCAAATAACCTAGAATACAGAAAACTAAACAAAGAAAATAAACATAGAGTTGACAACATGATTAAAGAGTGATTAATCATTTCAGACACAATTCAATATCCACTAAATAAACAATGAAAAGGTGAAGAGGAAAAAAAAAAGCAAAACAAAAATGTAAAAGTGGATCAATAAACCAATCCATTTAAAGCCAAGTATTAATCAACTAGTAACGTGAAAGAGGAGCAATGAATGTGCAGTTTAGCAAAGAGATAGAAATGAACTGATGAGCATAAAGCACACGGCAATCCAGGAGTGAAGAAACCCTACAAACCTCATGGCCACAGGCTGCCTTGTCAATAATGGGTACTTTTTTTTTACTTTCACTGAGAGCTAGCTGCACATTCTATCAAGGAACATTTTCACAATGGAACTGACAAAAATGCACCCAAGGCAGCCAGGTGCATATTGTCTGGGTGCTATGGGTCTACCATTGTTCATTTATTGCCAACGTACTGTGATGACTGCTTATATGTTGCCCACATAATACCACTACTGCTCATTTGTTGTCCACACATTGTCATGATAGTTGTTTGTTTTCATATCTCCACCAATGCCAGTTTGTTGTCTATGTTTAGTACTCCCCACACGACTGTGACTATTAAAACATGCCCCTAAAACCTCTATATTTTGTTTAAGTTTCTTATTCACTAGGGCACAGTACACTCAAATATAATATACAGTGCTGCCAAAAACTCAAAATAGGGGAAAGGCTATCTTAGAGGTAAAAGGTTTAGGGTGGACATCAGTAAGGTGCTGATGTTCACTAGTTATCCAAACAGCAAACAAGCTAGGTCAGTGGCACAGAGGTTACTAAAAGTGGAGCTTGGAAAATCTGGTGAAGCTCTGCAGAGAAACCAATCAGCTTCCAGGTTTTATTGTCAAAGTTTAATTGAACAAGCTGAAGCTAGAAGCCGATTGGCTACCATGCACAGGTGCACCAGATTCTAAGTGCTCCAGTTTTAGTAAATCCCCCACACACTGTCTACTGAATCAAAGGTTTGAAAAGTATAATTAGTAGGTGTTTCAAATGTGTATTTAGTTGTTAAAATAGGGTACTGCAAACTGAATTTTCACATACCTCTAGAACAAGCCAAAGTTGTCCTCCAACATACTGATCAGCTTTATAATACATTCCATAAAACATGACCACATTTGGGTGATTGGGAAGTGACTGCAGTATGTTATATTCTGCCTCAATCTCCTCATCAACATCCTAAGGTGAAAATGTAAAAGGTTATTCCAGTTTTCAAGAAAATCATCAATGTTACAGTAATAATAATTAACATGTTTGATGAGCACTTTTTCTTGACGATTCGAGCTTGACAAAGTAGTAGTTGTGTCTAGCATTTTTAGACCCCAGCAGAGATTTAGTTGATTGGATTTTTATTTTCCTGGCTGCCAGGGGTTTCTACTGAAGACATAAATATGTATGCCATCTAGTAGAGATGGGAGTTGGGTTAGGTTACATCACTGCTAGATGGTTTCTGGAACCATTAAGATGAAGTTCATCATCTTGGCTCCACCCCCTTAACCAGGCTGCTGTAACATAACTTACTAAGCTTTAAGCTGACCTGTTGTCTATGCCACCCACACTTCCTGGACTATTCAACATGTTGGATCCAACACAGGGCATTGATTGCTTCTGCCTGCTGTTGTTGAGTGTTTTCCTGTAATTAGAGAGAGAAGGTACAATGTATTGCATCATGAATATTTACTCTGCCTTGGCCAATCATTTGGGGGGTTATTTCAGTGATGTCGGCTGAGGAAGAGGATAAATATTTGGAGTGACCTCATATAAAGGTCCTTTCCTCCCAGGCTTTGCTTGTTGAAGGTGTCTGTGTAGAGGGGTCCAGTCCTTCCCTCCCAGGCACTTGTCTAGGGAGGACGTAGCTGTGTAGAGGTCCTTGTCTCTCAGGTTACTGCTTAGTAAAGGAAGAATTTCATTCTCTTAGCTTCCCATCTGAACCTAAAAAATTCAAGCTCACGTGTGGTAGAGGACTAAAGAATCTAAAGCTGATCTGTGGTAGAGATCAAAGGAATCTACAGTGTAGATAAGCCCATCATTTGAACTTTTTCCCAAATCAGTTACATTCAAGGGGTGCTGGTAAGGACAGCTGTCACAGTTGCTGGTGCTCTCAAGCAAACTTCCATCAAACAGCTGGTGTCATCACATATGCAGCACCATGGCAACTGCAGATCGAACAGGAGTAACAATGGCAGCTTTCTTGGCTGCAAATAATACAAGGGCTTAAGTTCCCTTTGAAGAATCTAAGCTAGCCTGTGGCAGAGGCCTAAGAAACTAGAAAAAAGCCAACCATCTAGTCCTGAAGAATTCTAAGAGAAGTGTCCTATGCAGAAGAATCTTTGGTCCTGTTTTTGGATATTATGTACCCCTAACCTACTCTTCCTTAGACATTCAAACCAAAGAACTTGCACTTAGAAGACTGGAGGTACTTAAGGTACTGTCTGCCGCTGTCTGCAGATTGGTGTGTTGCTGGGTGCTGCTACAGGGAAGTTCACCACTAAGAGGAAAAAAATCCAGCCACGCCTGCAAGGTACAACTGCATAGCTAGCCTGACTATTCACAGCACAGCAGCCATTAATTACATTGCTTCCTAAAGCATACGCATAATGATGTAATTGAAACCCAGCATAATAGAACTCACCTCTCAGCAACAGGTTTGCGTTATGGTCTGATCCCCAAGCAGCACATGTTCACCTTTACCTGATTTCTTGTCATTACCTTCAGCCACATGAGATCTAGGAAAATATCACGTTCTTCTGGGTATGAAGGAGCATGTGACTCTCTCCATGTGGCAGTACTGGTGTCGAAAGGCTGGTCCGGTGCTGTCACATTGGACTGGTCTCCTTTAAATGGCTGATTGAAGTAGTAGGGGGACCAAAGAAAACCTGAGTATGTGCAGGTGAGGGATAGGGCATGAAAGTGAACCCTTTGCTTTTCCCTGCATGCCCCACATTCACTTTAAAAGCAATTTACCACATTTCTTATCCCACTTACAAAAGAATTAACCTTTGCTGTTATTTTTCCTTGAATGTTCTTACAGCTTTCTAGACTTCCTGGCTCTATGACAAACATCCTTACCACATACTGTTTATATGGCATGGTATCCTTTGCTCTGGTCTATTTATCTCCATTAAGATGGAAACAGGACAGGACACGTCATCATGTAACCGTCTACAGATAGACTATTTTTATTCTTTTTAGTGGTGATTGTGCATTATGTTACATATTACAAAAATCCCATATAGTTAAATATTACAGCAATTTGTGTACAAATGCAGAAGGAATGTATCTTCAAAATGCAATTTAATTAAAAGATGTGAAATGAAACAGGTTATTTTTCTAATAAATTGAAGTCACTCTGGCGTTAGCTGGGTTTAATGATGCGTATCTGGAGTATAATTTGAAATTAATTTGTTGACATCTCAATTCAGAAGCACATATGGAAATTAATGTTTAAATATATTTCCTTTTCTGTTTGCCCTCTTCTAATTTTTTAAAAGCAAAAAGTCAAAATCTGGTAAAAAAAACAAATGCATCATAAAACCACATAATGTATATTGCTAATTCTCATACAGTCTATGTTGACAGCAAAATTGTAAGTTATTTACATAACAAAGAATCTTGCCAAAAATTAAACTCCAGTTGTAAGTAATTTTTTTAATTTGAATTCAACCCTTTACCAGGCTTCTGGGAAAAGCATTGAGTTTATTACATAAGCAGGAAATAGGATTTCTGGCGAAGCACTGTACATAAACAGTAAAGAAATGCACGTAGCGAAAGGAAGGAAAGAAAATAGCGCAGGGCAGACATGACTAGGTTAAGACGGGGTTAGTAAAGACAAAGAGTTAAAAGGAAAAGGTGGGAGTTAGGATATGGGCAAGTTACCCGACTGGTAACTGGAGGGTGTAGGGTGGGGTCTTCGACACCTTTGGGTGTGGATGGGGAGGGTTGTCAGTTCAATGCAGGAGGAGACAGCGGAGAGCGAGCTTCCCTTCCGCCCTCCCTTGGGGTTGTACGGGTGTTTTGTCACTCCCCGGGGGTTTTTTGTTCGGGTTTCGGGGCTGGTTGTTGGTCTTTGGAGGCACTTATTTTGAAGTTAAAGATAATGGTTTGGGACCCATCGGCAGTATGGTGTGCTCGGGGACATTCCAGTTAACCAAGGTTTAACTGGAAGGTGGTGGTTCTGCTCTGCGGATGGTATGTTTTTTCTCCGAGTCGGTGTGTTGCAGAAGGAGGCCTAGTTATAATATAGGTTCCGCAGGAGGATATCAGTTTTGGTTTGGTGCCTTCGAAGACCAACAACTTCTCCTATATGTTTCTGTTTTAATGAATGTTTTGTGTATTGAGTTGAAGTGTTAATAAAAGGCCGTGTTGGCCATTTTACTCCAAACAGTGTTTTTCTTTAATGATATGTTAAAGGGGTATGTGAGAGAGTGAGATGGTGGTGTAGAGGGTCTTGACTAACCTATCTCTTGTACACTAGTCAAGAGAATGCCCCCAAGTTGCAAGGAAGCAACCTCAGAATTTTTTCACTGTTTCAGAAAGTCAAAGAGGCTCAGATTAAAATGAAATGAATCCTCAGCTGCCTGCACATACATAAAATTTTCTCAAGCACCCAAGACTTTTAGTTCCTGGTTACACCAGTGCAATTTGTCATACGATTTGATCGATTCAAATTGCATGAAAAATTGCACCATATTGGCCACAATAGAAGAAAGTAGTTCATGCACTGCTTTTTGCAAGTTCAGGTGCGAGTTTGTGTACTACTTTTTGGAAGTTCAGGTGCGACTTGCATAGACATGAAGTCACACTGACATCCAACTTTGAAATTGTGCAAATTCAAGTGAAGTCGCGCTAGTTCAAAGTCAGATTTGGTGTGACCGAAGCTTGAATTTTAAAAAGGCTGGCCCACCCCCTTCATCTAACTTTTAATAAATGAGTCTGCCCATCATGCTAAAGGAGCAATAGTGAGCTATAGGAGACAGGAAGGAGTAGTCTAGCTCTAAGATTTGCATCTTAAAGTCAGCATTTGCATACATAGAATATAGTAGAAATCGCACTGCAAATTGCAAGAAATCGTTGAAAATCTTCACAAGTAGCAATACAGTCTTCAGAAATCACACCTGAAATTGTGCTAAAATTGCACACAAATTGCGTGATTTTAAATCACAGCAGTGTGACTAAAAACTCTAGTATGCAAATGCTGACTTTAAGATGCAAATCTTAGAACTAGACTACTCCTAGAGTTTTTAGTCACACTGCTGTGATTTAAAATCACGCAATTTGTGTGCAATTTTAGCACAATTTCATGAGTGATTTCTGAAGACTGTAATGCTACATGTGAAGATTTTCAACGATTTCTTGCAATTTGCAGTGCAATTTCTACTATATTCTATGTATGAGAAATTGCAACAAAACTGCAGAAAAAGTAATGCAAGGACTACTTTAGAAATCGCGCTACAGCAAATCGTTAATGTTAAGACACTGACATTCACTTCATTACATGCAATTTCAGGTGTGATTTCAATTTGCAAATCGCACCTGAAATCGTACCAGTATGACCGGGCACTTAAAGTGGAACTAAGCCCATCGATTTTAACAGTTTCAAAAAACAGTTACATTCCCAGCATGCCAGAAATGCAGTCACATTTGCTTGTGTTCTCAACCAAACTGTCAAACCATCAAACCGCTGGTGTCATAACTGATCACATGGCAGTTACAGATCAAACAGAGGACAAGATGGCAGCTTCCTTGGCTGAAAAAGATAGGAGGGTTTAGTTCCGTTTTAAGATGTGTTAGTCCTAAGGAAGTCTTTTACAAAACTTTTTCTGTTAAAAGGATAAAGCATTAATTAATTCCCCTCATTTGGAGTTTCAAAACAATTGTAAACTAGCCTTTGGAATGACGTAGGACCCTTTCATACAGCTGTTCTGACTGGGTCCATCTCTTAATTTTTCAGATGGACCCGATTGGAACCTCCATTCTCCTCTATGGAGTGTGTCCATTTACACCTGTTGACATCCGATCCGCTAAAATCAGACAGATGGGAATTTGTTCCCCTTCCGTCCAGCAGATTGGAAGGCAGTTCAGTGTAAACGGACAGGCAATCCATTTATGCATTAGAGAAGAGTAGGCTGTGTCCATGTTCGCCCTGCATAAGCAGAGCGCATATGTACCTGTCATCTGCCTGCCCAGTGGGAATCAGTGGACAGATCCCCCGCTGAGCAAACGGATTGCAGCCAGAATCAGTGGGCATAAATCACTAAAGAGGGGAAAGTGAGATCATATCTATAAAAAAATAGTTTGAGTCATTCTACTGCATTTATTATAAGAAGAACTATGTACTAAGTTTCCATTTATGAGATGCATTCAAGTAAAAACAGGAAACATTTCATTTTACAGATATAAAAAGGGATGTTTAAAATGCAAGTGTGGTGATGAAGTTTCTTGAGAATGAAGACATAAAACCCGCAGATTTCTACAGAAGACTTCAAGCACAGTATGGGGATGATACGTTCATCCACAGTAAGTCAACTGAATGGTGTAAACATTTCAAAGATGTCCGTACATCCATCAGTGACGATCGCGGCCATGGTGGTTCCCGGCCCACAGCAGTCATTCTGATCCTTGATAATCAACGCATAACCTGTCACTAGAGATGAATTTCAGCACTGATGATGAAGTGAAGAAGGGTGTCCTAGGATGGTTCAGGTGTATTGAAAAATCTTTCTATGCCGAAGCTTTCCAGGCATTAGTTAAACGCTGGGATAAGTGCATAAATATAGCAGAGGAGTATGTCGAAAAATAAATGCATTTTTAATTCCTTGAAACTTGTTCTTTTATTATATAAACTCAAAAGTCCCGGTTTGACTTGAACACTCCTCATATTTTTAGAGAACACAGGGTTAAAAATATGTTTTTTACATTAAAAGCATGAACACCATCTACCAAGGTTTCCAGATATCAGGTATACAGTACTTGTTGGTATTCCAATGACTAGAGGTACAGCTAGTGTGGTGCCTCTGCCTTGCTGACATCAGCTTGTACTCACATAAACAAAATCTGTATTTGGAGAGGGATTTTTTTTTTTGCATGGGCTCTGATGTCCAACCTCTCATTAAGGTTGTACGGTTTGCCAAAATAGGGTAGTGGGGGTTATGCTAAACCTATTTCATGAGCCCCCTTGGTGAAATTAATTTTTCACCTTCAGTGTACAAAATAGCATCTTTTCAAAAATGTTTTTAGTTATTTAAAGAAAAGGCGTAATGGATTTTGGACATTATTAGTTTGCATGTTAGGCTTTCTAGTTAAAAAGCAATGCACTGCTTGTATATGATTTGGAAGCCTCTGTATCAATGGCTAATCCAGAAGGGTTCTGTTTTAGAATGCTCTGAATCATTTGTGTATGGACTGAAAAAAAAGTAAAAAAACAATATAAAAATCTAAATCCTCTTCTACTTAGTCATAACTAAAGTCTAGAACTAAACAAGCAAGATGGAATATTTTGCTGTATGATGCCTTTTTTGTGGTCATGATATTAAATGTTATGTTTATTCTTACTCTGACCATTATCTATGTAACAATAATGTAAGATAGATAAATATAAAGTCCAGATAAAGATGAACGCTGCAAACTTACACTTATCGGATCCAAGATCTTCACAGCAGCCAGACTGCCATCTTTCTTGTTATTGACTTTGTAAACCTTTCCATAAGTACCTTTTCCAATAGTGTCAATAATTTCCCAGGTGTCTGAGGGATCAGCAAGTGATTCTAGTCCAATCATATTTGGATTATAAGGGAACAGTCCAAACAACGACTTCCTGAAAGCAAAAGCATATTGTTTAATACATTTACATTAAAGCCCAGGCTCTGTGCTCCCACTTACACCCAGTGCCCCCTTTTAGGTTCTCCTCTAGTTGTATTTTATCCTGTTTTTTTTACTTGCTCTTCTCTGGCCAGTCATGTTACAAGTTTGGTTCTCTTCGGTCCTCTTTTGAGGTGAGTGCTTCTAGATGATGCAGAGAGCAGTGATGAAGTAATGAGATCAGTACAACATGAGCACAGGGTGCTGTACCCATGAGGTGGTTCCATGATGTCCCATATTCACTGTCTTGTGAGTTGAGTGATGTTGGACATCATTCAACCCAGAAAACTATGGACATCTTATTACAAACAAGAGGTACTGCAGGGTGAACTGCATATTGAAGATGTTTTTTCTTTGAATATCCAGCAGGAACATGGGAAAAAAAATTAGCCTGGAGTTGGGTTTCAACGGACAGTTCACACCACTTGTGGTGTGAGAGTGAGCGTCTTTCTGCACAGCATGGAAATGTTCTGCTCCCTGCAGACATGTGGGGATACCATTAAATCTTAATGGCACCCCCATTCATCTAGCAAATGTTGGTGCATTTGTGGCCACCAAAATGCATCATACCACAGTACCATGTGGTTTGATGTTGCGCAATTTATATACTTGCGCCTGCCATATTTTTTGTGGTGCTCTCGCATGTTTGGCAGCCCATCCCACACAGCCATTCACTAGGAAAACCAGTGTGCTGCTTTTTCTCCAACCCCACCTGTCTAGGCCCCTTATGCAACTGAGAACATAGATTACGTGATCACTTATAAAACACACATGTGCATTGACAGGTTCCAAGAAATACACGGAGGGCGATCCCATACCCAAAGTGCTCTGGCAGGTCTAGGGCATTACCCTATGTTTGGGTTGGAATGAGATAAACAGTACACCTGCTCCCCCACCACTTAGCTGGACACATAAAGGTCATGCAGCCCAGCACATGGCTCCCAATACACAACACCACAAAGCTTTGGACTAAGTGTTTGCAGGCCTTCCCGGTGTCTTTTTTGGATAAACTATTCAACCACTCATACTCTCAGATCTCTGCAACATAATGGCTTCTGTACTTCAAGATAAGAACTGGGAGAACTAGGAGTAAATAATCTCTTTGGTATAACACAGGAAGTGTGCATAGGACAACAATATCAACATTGTTTTTGTTCTCAATCAGAGTTCCTTGGAACCCTAGGGTTCTTCCAGAGGATAAACAAAAAGGAGGAGAGAAAAACTACCTGAGTGTAGCATTTATTAAAACATGCTGGCCCACTCTCTAACTCTATAAACAGACAATTTTCATGAATTGGAAGGTTTGACAAAGGGGGCCACACCCAAAAACACATAACCACACCCATTTACATCACAGATGAGGTCATCACAGCCATCTTGTGGGACTGCAACACTTCCGTGCTGTCCACAGTGGTTTTCACCCATGTGATATATTCGCACATCGTCTGCTACTTTGGTTGGCTCTTCCTGGTGTTCCCCTGGTTAACTTCCTGGTTCCAAGCAAAGGGGCATCCTCACCATTAAGGAAAGTCACCACCTGCTGGAAACTCATTGATACACTTTTTAATAACTTTTAAATATGAGTGCATATTTATTGCTTTTAATTTCATAAACATGTTTTATTAATTGCTACTCTTAGGTAGTGGCACTTTTCTTTCCTTCATCTTTTTGTTTATACATGGGGGTTGACATACTAAAAGCAAACAGACTGTGCACTCTGCAAGTGCAGATGCTCCAGAGGTTAGGAAATGAGGTAAAGTTGCACTTTGCAAAGAATACCCAATCACATGCAAGGAAAATTTAAAAAAAACAGCAAATAGCTTGCACATGATTGGATGATGGAAGTCAGCAGAGCCTCTGCTCATATATTAAGCTCTGGAGCAACTTCACTTTGCAAATTGTAGTCTATTTGCCTTTAGTAAATCAACCCCAGGGTTTGTTGGTGGGAGCCTCCCCAGATTTTGCTTGGAAGAGAGACTGCTGAAGCTGCCACAATGTGAACCTCATGCCACTCTGCCATTATCTGTAAGGGTGGATTCTTCCCAGTAACCACAAATGTAAAGAGCATTCTTCCCAGTGACAATCACACTAATGTACTGTAAGCTGTAGATAAATTATTAGCAGGGGTCCCACAGCTCAGAAAGTTATTTCAATTGTTCCTCCATTTTAAAAAGGTTGAGATAGGCTGTTTCAAAGAGTAGATCACTCTTAGGGTTACAAACACTTTACCATTGTGCCTTCTTATTCAAGGTCAATTGTTCACTAGGTAGTGAAGCAAAGATCATGATGACATGACCCTAATGCCTGCACCTTTAAAATCCTATTCAGAAATGGAGGCTCCTATGTTTGTACTCTCATGGGTTCCCTTTAAGATCTGATCAATGGGGACACATTAGAAACACATCAGTGCTAACTACTGCTGTTCACAGAAGTGAGAACAGCATTTTCCCAAGATCTTGGTGATAATAAAAGATGAAGTGAAGGTCGATAAATTCCTGACATACAGTACAGTGTCAGTGTGATCAGAACATCAATGCATCAGAAGTGTAAGTGTGAATCTGCTCAGCTGAAAAATCAATAGCAGCAAATGTGACAACTTGCCAACTAGGTACCTGGCATCACATTGTATTATACTGTTTTAGCATATGTGACCCCTTGGAAAAGGATTTAGCTGGCCAAAGTTTCATTGAGGCGGTCAGTCTAATGATTGCCAGTATATCACAGCAGCCAAGAGTTGTTATTTCTACAAACCAAACACTTGGGGACATGTCATTTTCTGCTGTGAGTCTCCAATCATAAGGCAATGTGATATTTTCTTTTGACTTTGAGCCAGAGTGCGCAGGAGGCAGCTGTAAATACGGATACAAAAGTCCATTTTATTGACACCAGACCCATATCAAGCAATCACAAGCATTATTTAATTTCTCCAGTACAGTGGAAAATGAAAGGTAGAGACTTAGTATGGGACTTTCAAAATTCTGTTCCCCTTTTACATCATTTCTTTTATGTGCTCCTAGTGGCCCATCCATGCCATTTGACCTGGTATAGTCCTGCAACACTTAGGGTAGATTTTGACTTGCATCTAATCTCCCTTGCCTCTGAAACCTGATCCGCTTCTGGATCACGCTCCTAAAGCCACTGACAAACAGTGAGGAAGCGATGTCACACCTCCTCACCACCTGTTTTATCCCTACTTTTGCTAACAATTGCACCTCAAATGTACGTGTTTGTGGTTGCGGGGCACTTGCGACTCTTCCCAATAGACTTCAATGTGTAGCGTTATTTTGGGATTGCGGTTGCAGTGAAGCTTGTAGCCCCAACATGTAACTGCCAGCAGCAGCTTAAAGTGTCACTAAACCCACATCATATAATACTATCAATAAATGCTGTATTACATGTTGTTCCTCACTCAGTTACTATGAGATTCGGTTTCTGTATTCTGCAAAAAACCTGGTTGATCCTGCTGCTCTCTAGCTCCACATTCTGTTCATCTCCCCAATTCAGCTAGGGATTTTGTAGTTGCAACTTTGCACATGCTCAGTTTTTAGTGAGTTTCTATGCTGAGCATTTCCTCCCTATCACATCTGAGCAGCTCATGTGACTATAGAGTCACACATGTGGGTGTATACTCAGTGGTAAATGACAGCTCCCTCCCTCCTCCTCCATGCCCACTAACCATCTAAACACAATGGGGGTGGGATATTAAATGTAGATGAATGGTTGCTTCATCTTGTTATTCTAAGACACAGGCTGAAGGGGCGTGACACAGCCTGTGAGTGGCAGAAATCTGCCCACACCATGTTATTGCCAAAAAATAATACAGATTTGATTTCAAATATATATTTATATGCCAATTCAAAACAGTTTATTGATAATATTTATTTATTTTTACTCCTTATCCCAAAGGCTGTTTTTTTTTTATTTTGAACATGTGACCAGCAGCAGAGGACTAGAGGCTCCTCCTGCTTATGTTTCCCTGCAGACAGGCTGGGAAAGAGTCATGTGACAGCTGTATATCAATTAAGAAAAAGTTACTCAGATTTTTTTTGTAATTAAAATAATTGTAGTACCATTATTCATATACAGAAATAGAAGGGACAATGTAAATAAAAACTGTGTTTATTATCACTGATAGACATGTGTACAACCAACCTGTCGGATTTTCCCCGCTTGATCAGCGACACCAGTGGCTCTGAACAGTGTATTCTGACAGTGGGGAAGTCTCCTTGCTTTCAGAATATAATATCTCATTGTGGATGGGGGAATCGAGTCAGTTTTTTTCATTCAACCCGCTGGTTGAAAAAAAAAAAACGGACTCATCTATGGGCTGCCTAAGTCTAAAAATTTCCCTTCTCCTCCTCCTATGTATCCCACCTAACCTGTAAAAAAACTCTATGTACTTGTCAGGCTCCGCCCAACGGGATCTCTAGTGATAAATATAAATAAACAGCGCAAACATAGACCTTTAAATCAAATCAATATACAAAGTGCAAACATATATAAAAAATTATATTAATAGTGAAGTCCATCATGGTTAATAGACAACAAAAGTTCAGAAATCTCCAAAAAATATTTTGTGCAAAAAAATTTTTTTTTCAAATTCTGCTTCTAATGTAAAGAAACAAACTTCTACCTTCCACCCGTGCAAACCAACATCAAATGCACTCACCAGATTTAGGTGAATGAAACGCCTTTTAGGAATTTATATGGGATCCTAAACCCTCTTTCGTATCCACTCTATAGGAATCCTCACCTTCAGTGTAGGCTCCACCATACAACCGGGGAGAGAAAAATCTCAGATAGTATAATATTGCAAAATACCATTTATGAATAAAATCAAGGATTAAGGCCACTCACATTTAAATCACTTTAAAAAGGCATATTTATTAGGACAAGCTTCTTCCAGATGGACAATGAATGTAAGACAACCTCCCATGGAATCTCACATCACAGCTCCAGGATACAGCAGAAGTTCCACAGAGACCAAATATACACAGATCCCAAAAGATGGCCGCTGGAACGCACCGCTCAGCGTGCGCTCCACTCACCGGAAGTGACGTCAGACGTACGGGGTAACAACCGGAAATGCGTCAACGCGTTTCGCCCCTCCCATCGGGCGTTCTCAAGACCTGGACTTCACTATTAATATAATTTTTTATATATGTTTGCACTTTGTATATTGATTTGATTTAAAGGTCTATGTTTGCGCTGTTTATTTATATTTATCACATTTTGTGTTCACCACATTGCACAGCAGCAGGATAGATCCTGTAGTAGGGTGTTTAACTTGGCGCAGGAAGAATTTTTTAGGGATCTCTAGTGGTCCACAGAACGGGATTCCCCAGGACGCGGAGTCTAAGTCCCAGTCTGCCTTTTCACCAGAGCCCCTGATGGTGGGGATGGACTTGGTGCAAGACTGGAACCAGGTCGCGACCCCTGGGTGCACCCAACTATGGTAGAGGGGTCCCGCTGAGGGTATGTGCCCGGGATGAGCCTGCTGTGAAGGGGCTGACAGGTCCAGGTCCGAATGGGATGGATGGATGACTGCCAGGAGTGAGCGTGGTCAGACTAGCCGGGTCAGTAACAGTGGGGACAGGTGCGGTACCAAGCAGCTGACAAAGAGTAGTCAGGTCACACGCCGGGTTCAGTAACAGAGGGTCCAAATAATAGTAACGACAGGCAGAGGAATGGTCAGGGACGAGCCGGGGGTCAGAGCAGGAGAAGGTCAGCATAGATCAGAACAGGCAGGGTCGGCAACAAGGAACGCACTTACAGGAACACAGGAACAAGATCTTGCGGCAATGAGGACATTGCCTGGCCAGTTTAAATAGCGCGCCCTGCACCGTCATTGGTGCCAGGCATGTGCGAGTGCGAATTGCCGCCGCGGACGCCCAGGTCCTAATGCCCGCATATTGATGTGCCTGGGCGATCCGCGCATGCGTAGATTCGCGCGCCGCCGTGAAGACCGGGATCCCTGACAATACTTACCTAGATTCTTTTTAGTTTCAGTAAATTTTTATTAAACATATGAGGCAAGACAATGATATCAAGACAGATTTTTGTTTTGTTTCACAGTGATGTACAGTGAATTATAGCTTAGGCCGGCTATACATGGATTGAAATTTGGCTGGTTCAGCAGGGACAGGCTGAATTTCAATCCATGTATGTGCAGGCTGGTTGTACACAAGTCAATTGATCGATCGACTTGTGTACAACCAGCCTGTTGGAAAAATTTCTCTTGATCAGTGTTTTTTGACAGTGGAGAAATCTTGCCACTCTCAGAATACAATAGGTCAGTGGAAGAGATTCCCACATCCACATTGATACAAGATCAATATGAGAGACTGCATTTACAGTAGCTATATTGGTGGCATCTCCCTTTACTAGAAAAGACTGAGAACCCCACTAACCGGGATGTTGACAGCAAAGCCACAGACTTGATGCTAAATAAACACAAGAAAACGAGTAAAGACTGAGGGAATGGAACGAGAGGAAAAAAAGATAGAGAGAAAGAAGAAAATGTGTTGGAGTTGGGTCAAAACCAATCCCCACCCATGAGATGAGCACCCTAGTGATAGAGTTAAGCCAATTAAAATTACCATGTCAGATCATTAAGATTCCCTCCTAGGTAATTCAGAATCCAAGGGTTACAAATCTTCCTAATTTTTTTGGTTCCTATTTTTAATCCAATCCAGTCCAGTTAAGTGATTCTGCAGCTCTGACTCTCCTGTATCATTGATGGCTGCTGCAAGAAAGAGGAGGGAACACCAACAACAGCTGGACCATGGGTGCCTATGGGTGACTTCATGGCTTGCAGAGTTCCCAGGCATTGTCAAGCACTTGTGAGCCAGGATCCAAGCAGGATTACGTGACCGGAGCAGGCTAAAATTAGGTTAGTACACAAAACCTTTAGGCAAAATAGGTAGAAATAGGTGGAGATAGCATTTAAAGAATAGTTAAATTTAGGCTTTTCTTCAACTTTAACTCTCCTTATAGCTACTTGCTATGGTCATGTCAAGGATTCATCCTGCACTGCACCTGTTCTGTTGAATTTACTACGTAGCAGAGTGCCAATATCCTCACCATGTTTAGATGTGGGTGCAGGCCCCTGTAACTCAATATCCCATAACTCCCTGGGTTCCTGAACATGCTAGACATGATGAGCCAGAGGTATCTGGGCAAGTTATCTATAGCCAGGTGAGAACTGGTGTTCACTGTCTGAGAACTGGTGTCCACTGTCAGAACTGGTGCGCAGGAAGCTGGGCAGGAGCCTAATAGCACACAGCTTCTCTGGAAGTCCCATCCACTTTGGGGGGAACCTCCCCGATTGCTACCGGAGTACTCCATTCCCAGTTTGGTGGCCCATTGTCCTTGAGCTTTGGATTCTTCCAGCTTTTCATATGTGTTACCAAAACTACCTTGGGCTTCATTGTGAACAATTGTGTCTATGTGGATAGTTGCAAGTTGCATCTTCTGAACTGTTTTACTGAAGTAGATATTCTTAGCTAGACTTTTTGGGGTTAAACTAAGCAAGTTTTCTGCACCATAATAATATCACGAGACCATGTCTCAAGTGGCTTGAGCCACATTAAGGAGTCAGATGGTCCTATTTCAGGTCTATCTGCACCACCTGTGCTAATTTCTATTTCAGAGTGAAATAGAAACTGCTGGAGCGTTTGCACCTACTGTATGTTATGAAGGGATTGCAGCAATTTTCAATGCAGAAAATTTGGGATGTAAACTGTCTGCGGACAGCTCACACACCAATCAGTCTGCACAGTGATTTTACTGCAAAAGCAGAGCCAGCAGGGTTAACAGCTTTCCTTCTTGTCCCCATCTAAGCTCAGTGAAATGGACACATAGAGCTTAACTGCTCTCTGTGCTGTGATTGTCACAGACAAGGCATAGCATGGAACAAATTGATCCCAAATAACAATTTGTTAATTAGGAGCAAGATCTGCTCAGCTTTCTCAGTTTAGAAGAGTAGTGCAGACATAGAGCCTGTGCCACTCTTTGTTGAGTCTCACTCTGTTGTTATGTGTCTTATAGAGAATATGCTATGCCGCTACAACCCAGATTGGTCACATAGACATTGCTGTAAAGAGTCCATGTTTGGGTAGCTTTGCACTATGTCAGTTTCAAGAGTGCTGTAAAAATGCATTTCAGTTGAGTTAAAACACACACAAATGGCTAGCTCTTATTATAATAATTATTAATATTTATCCTATACCTGTTAATATCCATATACATCTTATATTTAGTCACCAAGCTTCTTCTTTGAATATGCCTTTAACAGACATCAGTCTATAAATACTCTTTTTTTTCCTGTCATTACAGATCTAGCTGGGACATTGCTTCCCTAGATGTAACTAGGACTCGGACGCGAGTTGACAGCACACAATACTAATACCAAACCCTAACATGACATTTAATTTGCTAAAGCACTGTGCATCTAGGACAATCACATTTTAACCCACTTCCCTACCCTGACATTTCTCACAGACATGTAACAATCTGCAGTTTTTGAGAAATTACATAGAAACCCCAAACATTATATATGTTCTGAAAGCAAAGGCCATGACAAATAAAATTGTGACTGTTGCAATTTTTTATGTAACATGATATTTGCGTAGTGGTTTATCAAGCACAAATTTTCAGGAAAAAATACAGCTTAATGAATTTTATTTCAAAAATAAATTTGTGTTGCGCTAAGTGTAAACAATCAATTCAATCAATTGTGTTTTTAGAACAATATGTATCTGAACAGATGGTACCCCGGAGCCTTAGATGGGATGTAAGTCCCCAAAAAGGTGAAGCCGAACTAACAGACTGGTTTAAATATTTTAAAGAAGCTGGCGTTCATTTTTTGAAGTGTTTGATACAATGGAAAAAAACACAAGCTCAAACAGCTAGACCATGAGATTCAGAGAATTTACAGATAAATTGTCTCCCTTTATGGACGATATTGAATACAAAGATCATTCTGCCAGTCTAAGTAAGATTTTAGAAAAAGAGGAAATGGAACAGAAAAATAAGAAGAAAAAGAAATACAGCAGGGATATCGTTGACTATCAGACAGGGATAGTATTTGCATGGCAAAATAAAATTGAAACTGAGGATGCAGGGATATTGAAGAAAAAAGAAAGGGAACCAATATGCCTGAGAGGGGGGTAACAATTCCAGAGGTTTTTCCCCCCAGGAAACCCCCATATAGGATCCCTAACAGAAAAGGATTTTAAGGAGATTATCAAGAGTATAAAGGTAGACCTTTTAGGTCCCCACCCAGAGATGTGGATTACTATCAGCCTAGAGGTTGGGGTGGACATTATCCCTATGGATCTCCAGTGCCCTATTCAAGGGATAGGAGTGGCTATAGTAATCATTATCACAGAGAAGATGACCACATTCAGTATAATGTACCTACAACCAATAGATATGAAGCCCTCAGGGATCCCCAGTTTGATTATGATTATAGAATCCCCCAGGGCCACTTTCAAGGGGGATGTACCCTCACTCTCCAAGAATGGGGGGACAAGATAGAAATAATTCTTTCCGCAAGAGACTGTATCCCCTGCCAAGCAGGAATCTTAATGAAAGGGACTATGGACACACTCAACCCTCTCATAGATCCCAGGTAGTGGGTTTTCATCACACCAATCAAGGTACAAAAAGGCAAGCTGAAGAGGGTATAAGAGGGGGGAGGAAACAACACCCTAAAAAAATGAGAATGTAAAGGGAAAGGGTATTTTTAATTTAAGTTCTAAACAATTAACTGATTCAGAGATTTCTATTGTGGATAAAGGATTTAATTATGTCCCACCAAAGGGTTTGAACTAATTCCAAGCTTTTATTGATGTGCACAAATATATACGTAAATTAAACATTCAGAGGTATTTTATCAACAATTCTAATATACCTAAGCCGAATACTTATACTAATGTACGACACTCAGGTTTGAGTAATGCTTCCGTATTCAACCACTCGGGCGGACGGCATCTTCTATTAAGGTATTTAGAGATGTTGTCCTTAGAGAGGGTCTAAAAGTCAAGACACCGAGATTACAACAGGATTTCGAACAAGGGATACAGCAATTGTGTGATAATAAGGATCTTGTAGTTAGACCAGGTGATAAGGGGGGGAATCATTGTCCTTGATAAAAGCTCATACATTAAAGAAATGAGTAAGATCTTGAGTGATAAGGATACATACACACTTTTGAAAAAGAACCCAGTGAGAGAATACAAAAGAGAGTTGGAAAAAATGTGAGGGGGGGTATGGACAGGGAATTTTGGATAAGAAAGAGAGAGCATATTTGGTTCCACTGGCACCATGCACTCCAGTTATGTATTATTTACCTAAGATACACAAAGACATCGTGAACCCTCTACGATGCCCTATAGTGAGCGGGATTGATTCTATTACTTCAAAGATTGGGAAATATACTTAAGGATACTAAGCATGTCATCAACCTGCTGAGTGAACAGACCATCAATGTGGAAGGAATGGATTGTCACAGCGGATGTGTCATCACTTTATACTATTCTACCACATAATTTGGGTTTGGAAGCTGTTGATCATTACCTAATCAATGGGTCTAACCTTTCCTTAGTACAAAAGGAATTCATAATGGATCTCTTAAAATATGCAGCGTCCCACAATTATTTTAGGTTTGGGGCACAGTACTACCTTCAAAGGAGAGGAATTGCTAAGTATGCCCCAAGCTTGGCAAATTTGTTTATGGCTAAGTGGGAGGAGGATGTCATGAATGTGAGACACCCCCAACAATTGGTGTTATGGGCTAGGTACATTGACGACAGCCTCCTCCTATGGGATGGCACCTTGGAGTCCCTACAGGATTTCATGGTCTCTCTAAATAGGAATGATAGGTGCATCAAACTATTATGAGTTTGAGGCTAGTCAAACTGAAATTCATTTTTTGTATTTGAAAATAACCAGAAAGGAGACTTTCTTTAAGTCTACCGAGCGGAACAGTTATATTCCGATTGATAGTTGTCATTACAAGCCTTGGCTCAAATTGCTTCCACGGAGTCAATTTTTGCGCATAAGGAGGAATTGTACCAATATTGAAGATTATTCTTCACAAGCAATAATGCTGAGAAATAGATTTTTGGAGAAAGGCTATGAGTTAGATAGTTTAGATGGGGACATAGAACTGGTCACAAAAATAGATAGGAAAGACCTGTTAAAAGAAAGATACATATGTAACAATGATGCTAATAAGTTTATTCGCCCTTTTGTCACCTCCTACTCAACCCAAAATGACTCTATAAAAAAAGATCTTGAATAAACATTGGCACATTTTGCGCAATGATAGAATACTAGGACCTACATTGCCCTCTAAGCCACAAATCATCTTTCGAGGGATTCCACCTTTACGTAATATTGTCGTCCCCAACATTTATGATCCCCCCCAACATACCACCTTCTTTCAGGACCTCAAGGGTTTCTATAAATGCAAAAAATGTACAGTGTGTCAAATTAATGTCTGTTTACATAAGAGCATTAAGTCCTTTGTGTCCTTCCACCTCTAGGAATCATCTTAGAAAACCTTTTGCTACTTGTACCACTTCTAATGTGGTTTATCTTCTGTAATGTCCCTGTGGCCTCCAATATATTGGAAGGACCACTCATGCCCTTCAGGTTAGACTAGGGGAACACACAGGGAACATTAAAAAAGGTTTCAAAGGACATAGTGTCTCCAGACACTATGCCAAGACACATAAAAAGCATCCTAGTGGCACCCTCTTCCTGGGTATTTACAAATTAATCCCGCATTGGTGAGGTAGTGCACCAGGAGAGAAATATCTAGACTTGAGACCAAATGGATTCATAATATCAAGAATTATGTACCATATGCGAAATGTAGATTGGGACATCAATGTCTTTATTAATAATGCTTAGTTACAGCATTTGGTCCTATATTGTAGTATTCTCCTCCACCATAGTCATCCGTCTTGAAGGGTTCATAGGATGCATTATCACCATGGGGTGTATTTTTATTTATATTTATTTTTAATTAATTTATTCATTTAAATGAATACATGTATGTACTCAATATTAGTTTAAGATCATTTATCATCATGTTTATTATTTAATTTGCTCCAGCTTTCTTTGTTATGTTGAGGCTACATTAGTGTTTTATTTATTTACTGTAATTATTGGTGAATATTTGCCTATATATATGTTGCTGTAGTAGGTTGATTAGTGGTTGGCTATTCTAACCACTAGATGGCCCCCCAGTTGTTTATGACGTATATTAAATTTATTGCCATCAATTTGGAATATTTGCTATTTTATTTATTACATTTATATTTGTTCATTTATTTATTCGATATTACATTTTTGGATTTTGATCCAATTAATTTCTATTCATTATTTAACCTTTCCCCGCAATTGGGGATTGGTTTGTCAACATAGTTTCAAAATGAGTCTTGGCTCTGGCTTCTAATTTGGATTAAAGGGAGGCTTGTTGGGATTGGTTGTTTTTTATTTGCGCGACTTCCTCTATTTCTGGATGTTAATGCTTTTCCGGTTTTTGTTACCAATATGGAGGCTGGTTCATTCCAAATTGAGGCTTGGTTTTCATCTATAAAAGCAGGATGACAGAGGGCGGTCTCCTAGCCCCGGAAGACGTCTGGTTACGACGAAACGCATTGGAAGGAGCCTTGCTTTTGACCACCTTTGTGGATTGATGCTTTTTATCTTCTGCGTTTGTAAGTGCATTTTTGTTTGCTTAATAACCGGTTGTATTCTACTGGACTATGAGAGGCACCTCTTTATTTTACATGAATATACACTGACCCTAAACATCGGGATGGCTTGTTGAATCTCGGGCGGTGCATTTGATTCCATATAGACACGAGTCCGGAAGAGAATATATATATTGAGCGTGTTATGACCCCCTATAGCAAAGGGGTTTAATGATCTGGTAAACCTCCAATTTGATATTACGGTGGTGTCTATTCACGTTGGTGGTTATGTTGGAATGAAGATTTTTCCCTACTTACCAGAGAAACTAGGGGACTGGTTTATACTTTCATGGGCTGTTTGTGATTTGCTTTCTATTAATGTTTATTTTTGAGCACTATTCATTTATGTAGCATTGAATGTACATCACTAATATATTTGTTTGTAACTGATTGTTTACACTTAGTGCAACACAAATTTATATTTGATTTGTTATTGAGAGGGGATATCCTCTGGGTGTGTTTGCGGCTTTGCACAACAAGAGTGTGGGGTATTTGCACAGTGTATTATTTCTTTTTATAATTAATTTTATTGCACACAAACACAATATAATACCGGAAAAATATGAGAGATGATGTTATGCCAAGTAAATAGATACCTAACATGTCATGCTTGAAAATTATGCAGGCCTGTAGAATGGTGTCAAATTATGGTACAATAAATTATCAGTAGGCAACCAACACTTTAAAAGCCTTTACAGGCTACCAGCTTAGAATTAAACAGGAGGTCTAGCACTAGAATTATATCAAACTGATAATGAGCCAATAAAGAAAGGTTGTGATACTGCCAGCATCCATATGCATAGTACAAAAGAAAGGCGACCAAAAGGTCTAAAGATTCCCCAGGGGACTTTACAGGCAGAAGATATGAAACATGAAATATATTAAAAAACAAGTATTCAATCTTTATTATTAATTCCAAAAAATGGCCAAATGGCCAATGGGACAAAGGTAAAATACAATGATACACCAAATATTTGAGCCAGCATATACCCAAGTCTATTTAACAATATAGATACATGTTTTGCTTGGTGATAATAAAATCTTCCCATAATTCCCAACATGTTTCGGAACGGAGTTCCTTCTTTAGGGTAAATTACTGGTATAATGATGAATTAGTAGGTGTATCTGTGTAACTTGATTCAGAAATAGACATCCACACAGCAGAGGCAGTCTAGCCAAAATCAGCGTAAGAAGGGGTTACTGCAAGGATCCCATTGGGGCACCACTTGAAGGATAGGCCAATCTGGTCATAGCAGAATACCAGTCACAGCAGAGGTATGCTCAGCAAGGAATTAATTATTATTCATTTCTAAAATGAATAATAAAGATTGATTACTTGTTTTTCTTAATATATTTCATGTTCCATATCTTCTGCCTCTAAAGTCCCCTGGGGAATCATTTGACCCAGGGGTCTAAAAACTATGGCCCTCCAGCTGTTGAAATACTACAAGTCCCATCATACCTCTGCCTCTGGGAGTCTTGCCTGTGGCTGTCAGAGCCTTGAAAGGCCTCATGGGACTTGCAGTTCCTCAACAACTCGAGGGCCATAGTTTGGAGACCCCTGCTTTGACCTTTTGGTCGCCTTTCTTTTGTAGCACTTGAATATTGAATCACTGAGACATTTGTGATGAAACCTCACATGTGGTGCGATTTCCATTTACATATGCATGCGGGACCAATATGCGGCTTCCATTTGCGCATGAGAAAATTTTCTTTACATTTTGTTTATTTAGCTTTATTGCTATCATGAGGGATGAACAACACCCCTTGCGATAGCATGAGCAGTGACTGATACTCTTTAAGGAGAAATCTGTGATCTATTAGACCCCAGATCTCTCCTCTGCCCTGCAAAGCAGCCAATCAAACCAAGATCAGTTTTGGTTTCTTATTTTACAGTAGAGATTGGGGAACAGACCTGTTGCATTGGTCCCTGGGCTCTCCCATTCCACCCCCTGTAAAAATGATCAGGTGTCTGCAGAGCCGCTCAGATCACTTTTTTCGGCTGCAACCATGATCCTGGTATAAACTGAAAAAAAGAGTATGTGAGGTCCTAGCACAATCAAAACCTCTACAACATCAGCATTCACTTAGTAATTTATAATCTATAAACGTATGCTATAATCCAATAGGGTCCATCACATGCAATATGTTCACCAAGCCATGTATTTTGATCTTCTGTGCCTTGATAACAAATCTTGCAATTGTGCCACCACAAATCTCCAGTTCTGTGAGAAGTGCACATTTACCAAATATCCAGTGACCTCTATTTTACAACAGATCAACTACCCTGCTGGGATAATGAATATCCTCCAAACCGTTACCACTCTTCTGTAGATCTTCCACAACCTCCAAAGATCTTCAATCATCCATCCACAACATCAAGCCAAAATAAATGTTATAGTGTAGCATTTTATTATAGAGTTACACAAGGTAACTAGTATTGCACTCACTTTTATTTGCGCCCAACCTCGGCATCTAATGTAAACAGCCTTTCAAGTAAAGCAGAGCCGTAGCACCTCGGGAACGGCGTCCATTCCACCAACAGGAAGATTCGGGCCTTGCAGCAGTTAATACAATACTTATTTTTAGTTTTTGTCTACTTTTTCTGTAGACTTTTTTTGTACATTTTTTCTGACTTTTTCTGTAGAGTTTTTCAGCTTTTTTTTAGCAATTTTACATTAGCGTTTAGCGGCATTTGCGGTTTTTAGCGTTTTTTTAACCCCCCAAAGACTTTTTGGGGTCAAAAAAGTCCAAAAGCGCTGGTTTGCAGTGTTTTACCATGTTTTTCAGCATTAGAGCGTTTTTGCAGCTAAAAAACTCCTCTAGAAAACCACTAGTTCTGGGGTTTTTACCAGCCAAAAAACAATGATTACAGTCTATGTGTGCATGGACACATAGGATTACATGCTGGGGGTTTTACTAGCTGTAGAAAAAAACGTCAGAAGCCAAAAACAGCCGCTGTAAAAACGTCAAGTGTGCATGAGGACTAAAACCTGAAAGCTAATTTGTTTCTGTGGAGAGCTGCACCAGACTTTGCACGTTCCAGTTTTAGTAAATCCCCCCACAGTGTTGTCACTTTGTAACATGCAGTGCCTAAACAAGGATCTTCACAGCAGGATTGTCAGTTATTATTTTAATGAGAGCTGCAGATGTACACAGCATTCACATGGGCGACTAGCAATTGTGCGAATGACAGCAGTGGGAAACTGCGGATTCCTGCTGCTGTTTCTGCCACTTGCGAGTGGCTAGCTGCAGCTGCCGGGCTTTGTACACTTCAATGAGAGGTCTCCAGCAGCTCCAAGTATCCACACAGCTAGAGATTAGAAGGAGGCTGTTTCAGAGGGGGCTAGAGAGCTGCATAGCTCCCAACTATTCCTCATCCAGAGGGAATATCACTTCTTTGGAACCAAATTCCTCTGTCTCTCTTTGTGCCTCAGTTGTCCCTCTTTCTGGCTTGAAGTATAGTTCTAAACGTTTTAACTATCAAAAGTGTTTAAAGCGCTAAACCATTTATCTAACCTTTACTTTTTTTCCCATTTGTTGTTTTGAAAAACCTAAATAAAAGATAAGCACTGATGTAAAAAAAAACATACTTTTTTTTTTTTTTTTGCATTAAAGCATATCTATTGTCAAAATGTAAATACATAATATTAATTTCCTTATTGTATTTCAATTATTGCTAGCCCAATCTTATTATTCTGACTCAAGTGTGCCGTCTATTCAGAATGCAGTGTGCATGCGTCGGTGATGTCATTGGTTGGCACACATCTGAATGTCTTCTAAACATTGTTTTTTTAATGGTTTACCTGTAGGTCAGTGGTTCTCAACCTTCCTAATGCCGTGACCCTTTAATACAGTTCCTCATGTTGTGGTGACCCCCAACCATAAAATTATTTTCGTTGCTACTTCATTACTGTAATTTTGCAGTGGGAGGAGTAGTGCCACATCATTGGTGTCAGTGAGAGGAATAGTGCCCCATCACTGGTGTCAGTGGGAGGAATAGTGTCCCATCGTTGGTATCAGTGGGAGGAACAGTGTCCCATCATTGGTATCAGTGGGAGGAATAGTGCCACATTGTTGGTGTCAGTGGGAGGAATAGTGCCCCATCATTGGTGTCAGTGTGGGAGGAATAGTGCCCCATCATTGGTGTCAGTGTGGGGGGGGAATAGTGCCCCAGCATTGGTACTAGTGTGGGGGGGAATTGTGCCCCATCATTGGTGTCAGTGGGGGGGGATAGTGCCCCATTGTTATTGTCAGTGGGGGGAGGAACAGTGCCCCATCGTTGGTGTCAGTGGGGGGAGGAATAGTTCCCCATCGTTGGTGTCATTGGGGGGGGGAGGAAATAGTGCTCTATCATTGGTGTCAGTGGGAGGAATAGTGCCCCATCATTGGTATTAATGACACCAATGATGGGGCACTATTCCTCCCACTGACACCAATGATACTTACCTTGCTGACTCCTGCTCCAGCCTGGGCTCGCTCCCTCCCTCTCCTATCTACAGCCAGCATACCTGGCTGCAGCAGCACCATCTGCACGCTACAGACGCTTACCTGTCAGCTGTCTTCCTTCTCCAGCAGCTCCCTCGCTCGATCTTCTTTGCTCTTCGCGCTGCTGCTCGGCTCCTCCTCTCCAAAATCCACCTCCTCGCCGGTGATTGGCCGCCTGTGTGCCTCTCTTGAGCTACAGTTCCGGCAGCCAATCACTGGCGAGGAGGCAGAGTTGTTGAGTGATCCCGGGGATGTGGCCAGATGACAGGGGCGGCATGTCATCCCGCGCACACATCGCGGTCCAGGGAAATGTGGACGTATCTGCATGTGGGCGGACCCGCCTGGAGACTGATAGAGGAGCGGCGTCTCGGTTCCTAAGACCATCGGAAATATGTGTTTTCCGATGGTCTTAGGGGACCCCTGTGAAAGGGTTGTTCGACCCCCAAAGGGGTTGCGACCCACAGGTTGAGAACCGCTGCTGTAGGTACACATTAAAAAGTGCAGTTTACTACCCCTTTAAGGCCCTAAAATGCAAGGACAGTACAAATACCCCACAAACAACCCCCTTTTAGACAGTCTAGGGTTTTCAGTAAGAGGAATGGTGAGTTTTTTGAAGTTGTAATTTTTTTGTTAAAATTTTTTGAAAAATGAAAACAAGTTCTTTTTACAAGATATCTCTCACACACAGTATAGACATACTTACAATTTCACCCCAAAATACATTTTGCTATGCCTTGTGAGTATGGGGATAACACATGTGAAACTTTTTCACAACCTAGCTGCATAAAGGAGCCCAAAATCCAAGGAGCCCTTTTGGGCTTTCAAGGAGCATAAATTACATGTCGAATTTCCTGACTACCTATCATATTTCTTGAGTCCCTGAAGATCCAGGACAGGAGAAACACCCACAAAATGACCAAATTTTGGAAAGCAAACACTCCAGGGTATTTTCTGAAAGGCATAGTAAGTCTTCTGAAACTTTCATTTTTTGCCACGAGTTTTTGGAAAATGCAGGAAAGAAAATTAAAATGTATTTTTTTAAACAAAGTTGTCAATTATTAGGATATTTCTAACACACATCATACGCACAGTTAGAATTACACCCAAAAACACATTCTGCTACTTCTCCCGAATATGAGGAGGATATCATGGGAGGAGCGGAGTGGGCGATTTGGGTGGTATCTGTGGATGAGGTTGGTGATGTAGCTAGGGGCGGTGTTGTGGATGGCTTTGTAAGCTGTGGTTAGTATTTTTAATTTTATACATTGGGTTAGTGGAAGCCAGTGGAGGGATTGGCAGAGAGGGGCAGCAGTCGTTGATCGGTTGGTAAGGTGTATGAGTGGTGTATGAGACTGAAGGGGGGATAGCCTGTGTAATGGTAGACCAGTGAGGAGGGAGTTGCACTAATTGAGGCGGGATATAACCAAGGCATGGATAAGTTGTTTTGTGGTGTCATTAGTCAGGAAGGGGTGGATTTTAGAAATGTTACGGAGGTTGAGGCGGCAGGATTTAGCCAGTGAGTGGATGTGGGGCCCAAAGGAGAGATCAGAGTCTAGGATTACGCCTAGCACTATGGCATGAGGGGAAGGACCAATGGTTGTGTTGTTGATCTTAATGGTAAAGTCGTGAGTGGGGGATCGAGGAGGAGGAAATATTACAAGCTCAGTTTTTGAAAGATTGAGTTTAAGGTAGTGATGTGACATCCATGCTGATATGTCGCTTAGTAGATTTGTGATACGTGAGGAGATTGAGGGGGTGAGCTGGGGAGTGGAGAAATAGATCTGGGTGTCATCAGCATTGAAGTGGTATTGGAAGCCATGGGAGGTTATCAGTTGGCCCAGGGAGGAGGTATAGTGTCAGGGCTCCGGGTATGACCAGAGGTGTGTGGACTGACACAGGGAAACGCAGGCTTCAGATATGGTATAAACAATATGATTTATTAAGACTAACAATACAAAACGCAGAGCAAAACTAAACATAAACACAGTGCAAACAAACCAAACCACCTACAGATAACAATACATACAATGCAAGAGTCGTCAGGCAGGCCGGGTCAGTAGCAAACGGGCAAACAGAGTACCAGGAACAGGCGGGAGAGTGGTCAGGGTCACAAGCTGTGTTCAGTAACTCACGGGCAGCGCGGTGCAGAGGGTCAGGCAGAGAATGGTCAGGGTCACAAGCCAGGGATCAAACAGGAGAAGTCAGCAGAGGTCAGGATCAGGCAGGGTCGGCAACAAGTCAGGCAGAAACAGGAACAGGAACACAGGATACAAGATACAGGGGCCCATGGAAAAACACACACCAAGGCCCTGACTGTGAGTCTGGACATTCCTTAAATACAACCCCTGCAATCAGCTTCAGGTGTTTGGCTGACTGCAGGGGTGAGTTTCTGATTGCTGAGAGCACCCGCTGGCCAGCCCTGGTACTGCAGCCCACAAGGCAGGTGAGTCCCACCATTATTGGCAAGTCCATTCCTGACATATAGAGAGAGAAAAGGAGGGGCCCAAGAACAGAACCTTGGGGTACCCCAACAGAAAGAGGAAGAGGAGCGGAGGAGGAGGAGTTGTATGTGACACTGAAAGTGTACTGAGAAAGGTAACAGGAGAACCAGGAGAGAGCAGAGTCACGGAGGCCAATGAAGTGGAGTTTACTGAGGAGGAGGGGGTGGTCGACTGTGTCAAAGGCAGCGGAAAGGTCAAGGAGTATGAGTAGGTCATTAGTGAGTTTTAGTAGGGCAGTTTCTGTGGAATGTTGTGGGCCGAAGCCAGACTGTCGGGGATCAAGAAGGTTGTTGCCAGTGAAGTAGCAGTTCATACGGTTTTGAACAAGGCGCTCGAGAAGCTTGGAGGCAAAAAGGGAGCAGGGAGATGGGGCGTAAGTTATTCAAACAGGTGGGGTCCAGCAAGAGTTTTTTGAGGATGGGGGTAACCAGTTCATGTTTGAGTGGGGAGGGAAAGGTGCCCATGGCGAGTGAGAGGTTGAAGATGTGGGTTAGAGAGATTAGGATAGAGCAGGAAGGAGGCTGCAATAGTTGTGAGGGGACAGGATCCAGGAGACAGGTGGTGAAGTGGGCCTTGGAAAGGAGTTCGGTAACTTCCTTGGTGGTAACAGGGTCGAAGGAGGAGAGTGTAGAGTTTGGTGCTGCGTGGTCCATGCAAAAATGGCCTCCCACCAGAAAAACCAGGCCAGATTGTACGGGTGAAGGTCCTCCCAAAAAAACACATAGCCAGTCCCCAACATATGGCCGCCTAAATATGCCCAGAAAAAAGGTCAATGTAAAAACATAAAGGCCCTGCTAAAATAGCGTTACGTCTACACCAAAATGGTCGCTGGCCACTTGCCCTGCACATGGCAGGTGGCAACGGGGACATAGGGGCCAGAAGAGCGGTCCCAGAGCCATGGACAAGATGTAGCCCTGTGTGCCCAGACCAGGAAAACCACAGGTCAATAGGAGAGGGGAGACTGGATACAGGCACAGACACAGTGGTCCCCCTGCTTAGTCAGAGCTAGAGCTCTACATTCAGCAGACAAATTGCAGAATACTATCTGATTGCAAAGATACAGGCCTGATTCACCAGGTGTGGCAGACCTCTGCAGAGAACCCACTGTTTCCACAAAATTTATTTTCTACACCATGCAGGGAACACAATTTTATACTGGGGTGGATGTGGATGCTTTTAAAAGAAATATTACTGAAAAATCTTTTGTTTTGATGTCCCTGGAATGTATTTAGCTCATTTAAACTGAAAGTAGCATGAGAAGCGGACTATTTGCTGTAGGCAATACAGAGTTATTCTTTGATATACTTTAGTCTCGAGGTCCACTGTCCAAAATAGGTCAATATGTTAGAAAAGTTACACGGAACAAAATCTTTACAACACAAAAGTCTTCTAGAGCTAACCAAAATTCACTCAGTGGGTGGCCCTGTTGGCCGCCTCCTGCTCATAATTCCAGGATTGAAAAAAAAACAAAGAAAATTGTTACTTGAACAGTGAACTGCATTCAGTCAGATGCTGCTGCTGTTTAGGTATTTTGACAGATGACGGGGCTGCCTGTCAAAATATACCAGCCACAATGGTAATTTTGTCCATCAGAGCTGTATAGCCTGGATGGAGGAATCAATTGCATTTTTCTTTTGCTCAGCCTATACACTAAACTAGAAAATTCTAAAATGGCCAGCTTTATAGATGCCTTTTTGTACCATTCTCTGATCACACTAATGCGGTCTGCATTGAGGCTGTGAATATAGACTTTTACTGCTAGGAATTTCTTACAGAGATCTGGAATATATTAACATACCATCAATTACTGCTCCTGGGGTGTAAGTAATTTTTTTCTCTGTCAGACATCCGATTTGTTACAAATTGCTTTTCTGCTTGATCTGTTGATAGGCAGTTGTTGTTTGTAGAATGTTTATGACTATGCAGGCTTTACAAATGTATATTGTTCATATACCTAACATATAACTATTTTTTTTTATTTTTGCTACAGTTCTTTCAACAACTGGAAATATGGGCAAATTAAGGTAAAGGAAATTTGATTTTTTTTTTTTTGCCCATTCCAGCCAATCACGTTTAATTTTTTCCCTATCTGCAGAGATGTATTTAACATAATGGCACTCATGGTCACCAAGGTCAAACAGTGTAACAGAGTTAAAAGGGGCAACAGCAAACATTAGAATTTACAATATGTCATTATTTTTCTTTTCCTTTCTATATTTTTCTCTTCTGGACACTATGGGACATTTGTGTCTCTTTCTTGGTGATCTGTACAGTTAATATGTAGTTCCTCATATTGATAAAGTGGTATGCTGCCTCCAATAGGACATCCCAGCATTAGCTTCTACTAAACTAATCACATGACACAAGTTTCCTTGCACGTGATTGGGTATTTTTGCAAAGTGAAATCTCACCACATTCATTAAGTTCTGGGGAAAATTGCCTTGCAAAATGGAAATTGACTTACAAAGTACATAGCCTATTTGCCTTTAGGCAACCCCAGACTAACTAATGCATTTTGCCTATAGTTGGAACTTAAGACCATTGATTTTAGGTTTTAATAAACTCAAAAGCAGTATAAATAGGACTTAAAAAAAAATAATTGTCAATACAAGTCGTTAAGGTGCTCAGCATACAATGTTACCCAGGTCTTCTAGTAGGAATAATAATGGGACAGGTTCTGTAACCTTCCCCGATTTCTGTTTCCTCCCAAAAAAGGTGGCAACAGAACTGTTTGCAGGTCACTTCCTTTCCTTCTTCCATAAACTAAACATAGGAATGTACTTAGAGACACATATGTCTACACATTCATTCTTCTTTAAGACATCTAGTGTAACCCAAGCTGGGGGTTGATTTACTAAAAGGCAAAAAGACTGTTCGCTCTGCAAGAGAAGTTGCACTTTGCATGAGAATTTTCTCCAGAGCTTATTAAATGAGGTGAAGCCCTGTTGACTTCAATCATCCACAAGCAAAAATTTTGTTTTTTATTGCACGTGATTGGGTATTCTTTTGAAAGTAAAATTTCAACACATTCACTAAGTTCTGAGGAACATTCACATGCATAGTACAAATTCCCTTGCAAAGTGAACAGTTTATTTGCCTTTATTAAATCAACCCCTTTGTGTCTGCTAAAGCTTTAGGTCACAAACATACAAATAATCACTCGCAGGTGCTACCAAAGTCATCAGGTTCTGGGGACAGTCATCTTATATCTACAGGTATATTAGCCTCTTCAGGTTTTCTTATAGCAGGTCAAGAAAATAAGAGAGAAATGCATATCAAAAGCAAATGACTTACATTAGTGGTCAGTGACTGGACTTTTTCTCTTTACTTATAAATGTTTTTTTCCTCTCCACTAACAGGACCTGGAACTCTGCCGGGAGTTAAACAGCTCTTTGTTATCGATCGGCCTCTACCTAGACAGCATAGCATCTCTTTCCTGAGACGTGAAGAAGGCATGTGTTACTTAGATGTGGATGTCATTGCAGAGTCTAGTCCCTGTAATCTGCTCAATCCATGACGGCCCCACCTCTTTACCACTAGGAAAGATTAATGTGACACTAATTGGTCCTGAATCTGATCTTTTTATTGAGTCTTTTTAATGTAAGAGCTGTTTAAGAGCAGACTTGGGCTGACTTACAGCCATTGTCTGCTTGGTGTGGTCACTGTTTGCAGCAATTATAATAATGTTATATTGATTATCGCTCAGAAACACGCTTATGAGATGATAGAGTAGTTATATCACTTACATAATATGGTAAGCCTATGAAGCATGATGGGTAAACAAGGTATTTATTTATGGTAGGAACACATAGTGGTTGTACATGGGCCTTCTGAAAGTATATAACCCTACATCAATGGAAGCATGTGAAGGTAAAAATACTGTATGTGAGATACCATTGCATTTTTAAAAAAAAAGCTGCAGACATTTTGGCTAGGTGTATGTTTTTATTCCAGGTCAGTAAATCACTATTGAAGTCAGGATCAACATGACAGCCAGGGCTGGCGCTACCACTAGGAAAACTAGGCAGCCGTCTAGGACGCACTGTTGCTTAGGGCACAGCCACAGCTGCTGGTTTCCATACTCTCTACTATGGCTGGATCTAGGGTAGTGCTGGGGTGGGCTATGCCCCTTCAGATTTCAGTTGTGCCCCTCCAGGTCAGTCTTTTGATAGACACTGTGCCTGGCCGATGAATGCCTTCCCCATCCCTGAACTCACAGCTGTGACAAGGGGAGAGCAGTCTGGAGCAGTGAAGCCTGCAAACGAGAAATGACAGGGGGGACCCAGGAGGTGCAGGCTGGGCTGTGCTCTCCTGTCAGTGGAGCCATCCTCCATAAGGCAGATGACACAAGATCGCATCTACATCGGCATGTTCAGTGTACAGCCCAATCCTAAAGCGATCCTGCGTCATCTGATGTATGGAGGATCGCTCCACAGCACAACCTGCAATTCTACCTGGTTTCCCGCCTGTAAGTTTTTGGGGGGGGGGGCTTACAGTCTGAGGGAACTGTATAAAAGGAAGGGGGGAGGGGTAACAATCATTTGTGATGAGAGGAGAGGTTTGTGCAGGAGGGGGGATTGAGAGGGAATTTGTGCTATGAGCTAGGAAAGGAAGTTGGTTGTTCTAGGAGGGAGGATTGGGGGATTTATGCTAGGAGAGGGGATTACAGGAAATTTGTGCTAGGAGAAGAGATTGGGGGGAAACGTTGTGCTAGGAGGGGGGATTGGAGAAGAATTTGTACTTGGAGATGGGGATTGGAGGGATTTGTGTTAGAAGGGGGGATTGGGGGGAGGGATTGTG
Source organism: Staurois parvus (assembly GCF_062004578.1). NCBI lineage: Eukaryota > Metazoa > Chordata > Amphibia > Anura > Ranidae > Staurois > Staurois parvus. The sequence continues at coordinate 12,762,599 of NW_028318326.1, forward strand.
CTAGGAGAGGAGAATGGAAGGGGTTGTGTTAGGAGGGGGGATTTATTCTAGAAAGGTGATTTGGGTGGGGAGGAAGGATTTGTGCTGGGAAGGGTAATTTGGAGAGGATTTTGCTAGGAGGAGGGATTTAGGGGGATTTGTGCTAGAAGGTGGGATTGGGTGGATTTGAGGAAGAGGATTTGTGCTAGGGTGGAAATTCTGAGGGGAAAGAGGATGTGTGCTAGGAGGGGTGAAGTAGAACTACAGGTGATGTGTTATTCTGTTTGGAAGTGGGGTGCAAGTAGTTGGTCTTGCCTAGGGTGCAAAATAGTCTAGTACCGGCCCTGATGACAGGCATGGATCCTGCATCTTTAGAAAACATACAGCTCTCATCTCTATTTTTGTAGGTGATGTATTTATTCAAATTCATGTTTAAGAAAAAAAAGGCAGCTTCAAAATCCCTGTCCTAAAGGGAGTTATTCATTAATTTAAACAGGAGAAAGAGATATTAGAGCAAAAATAAGTCATTGCCATCATTGACCATTTACATTTCCCCTTTTGTTATATTAATTAAAATTAGGAATTCCACTTGTTTGCTATGAGCAACAACCCCGCTCTTTTCTCACTTTTTTTTCTCCATTATTAAAGAAGCAGCCCCAGGTTGTCATATAAAAGGCAACATACTTTTTTCTTATAAATGTGATATATTTGAACCTACTGGATCCACAAATGCACTGTTGAGTATGTTGATGGATCATGCTTCTTAAAACAAGCTGCTGACAGTCAATTAGAACAGTGTTTCTCGTCACTAAGGAAATTTACTGTACAGTAATAACAAATAAGAATCATCCTGGTATGGTTAAATGGAGAGTAGAAAATGCACCCAAATATATTATGTGAGGGATTAAGAAATGTAAATGTCACTTGAGTGTTTAATGTAATTGCCAGCCATAGCATGTAAGCTGGTATTTCCTTCAGTAAGTTTAAAACCTGCCATATAATATTGTATGTGAAGATCTCCCAGGTAGGACAGTACAATACCTCAGGGTCAACCGGAATATTGGAACGTGCCATTCGAGAATTATGAAGGTTACTATTTTGGCTCATTCCATCCGGAAATGCTTGTTGTACATCCCATGTGAACGAGGCCTATCATCATGTCCCCTCTTTTTAAATCATGTACCGACTATTGTATGTCATTCACTACAGTCACCTGCTTGATCGGTAATACTTAGAATTTCAGGGAGTCCTCGGTACCCCGAAAATATAAGGATGCCTCCAATATGTAACTTTCTGATTTTAAAAAGATTGGTGCTAAGAAATGTTAATATCAATATGGGAGCATCTCAATAGATAATTGAGGCCCCCGCATGGCACTGTAGGGTGCGCTGGGTGCAGACCTTCGCATCTAAATTTCCATAGATCCATATTTATATACTGCAGAAACTTGGTTTCATCCTTTCAATTATGGATTCATTTGTAGTAGCAGTTAGTAGTAGTGAATGGTGTAGTTAAAGTATAAAAAGTGCTGTGCAAGGAGAATAAGACCGGTGCACTTGGGTGCAGGGCAGTGTACCCATGGTTATTGTGCACCTTAGCTGTGCTTTGCCATAAACTTTGATTATGTCCCAAGGTTTTGGTGCACTTTCAAAAATTGCACCAAAACTCCTGCATGCAAGACTTTTGGTGCACTTTCAGAAAGTGCACCAAAACTGCAAGACATAATAGAAATCTATACCAAAGTGAAGCTAACCCACACACAAAATGCTGGTACACTGCGCTGTAGCCACGCTGCAGGAGAATCGCACCAGATCAGTGTGAAAGCGCTCTAAACCTGAATGGTTTCGCTTGGCAGGTGTAGGAAATTACTGACAGCTGCATAATGAAATGGAAAGGGTATTCTGGTAATTACAAAATATCATGTGTAGCAATTATAAATGCTATATCAATTTTCATAGAAATCAGAGCTTTTCTTTAATGCAGCTGGTATACTGTACTGATGTTATGTGGTGAATTATACACACCCTGGCATGTCCAGAAACCAAATCTGCACTTAACTATTAATGGAGTTACTACAGTAAACTACACATGGTAATACAGCGTGCTAACTGCACATTGGAATCCTGTCAGTGCTGTCTGCTTACGTCTGATAGAGCTTTATTCAATCCAATCAATGATGGAGAAAAACAGTTTCTGACTTTTAATTACTGTCTGATAGTCTCAGTGCTGGAAAACTACAGCAGGTGAAACTTTACAGTAATTTATGGAACTATAACATATACATATACAAATGTTAACATAAAGCAGTGTTTCTCAACTCCAGTCCTCATGGACCCCCAACAGGTCATGTTTTCAGGATTTCCCTCAGATGAAACAACTGTGGTAATTACTAAGGCAGTGAAACTGATCAAATCACCTGTGCAAAATAATGGAAATCCTGAAAACATGACCTGTTGGGGGTCCATGAGGACTGGAGTTGAGAAACACTGACATAAAGCAATGTTAGCAATGTTATAATTCAAAGAGTGTAGTGCTATGCTGAAAACAATGATTAATACAAAAAATGTAAAGAGTGATCATCAAAGGTAGAAGTCCAACGTAGACAAATTAATTGTGCTCAAATATTACAAAAAGTCTATAAAATGTGTAGCAAAGGAACCCACTAATCCAATAGGACTGAAGGGAAAACACCTCAGTGAGCCGGGGAAGTCATGTATAGAGAGAAAATCCTACAATCAACTCATTGAAAGATAATAACAAATTTTTAAATAAATCATGCTAAAAAAAAAAAAAGAAAACATATTCATTAAAATATATGGAAGAGGGGGTTACATATTATAAGAAGAACCTTTAGCTGTTATTAATAAAGAAACTCACATCCCATTCGACATTAAGTCCAAATGGGGTGAATGTCTTAACATGGTAATCTATGTTGTTTCCTTTCATGATATTTCCCATCTAACGTGACAACCTCCCCAATGCATTTTTATTTAACGCCTCCAGAGAAACCATCCCATTGTCTTTCTATTTTCAGTGACCTAAAATCAACAAAGTCCATGGAAATAGGGCTTTGGAGGATGGCCTTAAGCAATTATGCGTTAGAAAGGACATCATTATCTATTGACCCATCTCCCTGCTGCCACTCACCTCCAAGCTCCTTGAGCGCATAGTCTATGATCGCCTAAGCGCCCACCTTATTGATAATAACCTCCTTGACCCATTACAGTCCGGCTTCCGTCCCCTACACTCCACCGAAACTGCCGTCCTCAAAATCACTAACGACCTACTAAACGCCAAAGCCAAGGGCGACTACTCTGTCCTCCTTCTCCTGGACCTCTCTGCGGCCTTCGACACAGTCGACCACCCCCTCCTCCTTAATAAACTACTCTCCCTTGGCATCAGAGATACCGCTCTCTCCTGGTTCTCATCCTACCTATCCCGACGCTCCTTCAGCGTCACCTACAATGGCGCCACCTCCCCCTCCCTCCCCCTCTCTGTTGGGGTTCCTCAAGGCTCTGTCCTTGGACCCCTTCTCTTCTCCATCTACACCTCCTCCCTGGGCACACTCATACACTCCCATGGCTTCAATTATCACCTCTATGCTGACGACACCCAAATTTACCTCTCCACCCCTCTCCTCACCCCCACTATCTCCGCCCGCATCACTCACCTCCTAAACGACATCTCAGACTGGATGTCGCTCCATTTCCTCAAGCTTAACCTCTCCAAAACCTAACTCCTCGTCTTTCCCCCTGCCCACACCCCCCCCCCCCAGCCTATCCATCACCACCACCAACACCACTATCACTCCCGCCCTGCAAGCCAAAGTCCTTGGCGTCATTCTTGACTCGAACCTCTCCTTCCTCCCTCATGTCAAATCACTTGCAAACACCTGCAGGCTCCATCTCCGCAATATTGCCAAGATACGTGCCTTCCTCACCCCAGACAACACCAAACGTCTTGTACACTCCCTGATTATCTCACGCCTTGACTACTGCAACTCTCTTCTCACTGGCCTACCCAAGTGCAGGCTCTCCCCACTCCAGACCATCCTGAACTCAGCGGCCAGACTCATCCACCTCACCACCCGCTCCACCTCTGCCACCCCCCTCTGCCTCTCCCTTCACTGGCTCCCGATTGTCCAACACATCAAATTTAAACTTCTAATCCTGACCTACAAAGCCGTTCATAACACTGCCCCTGACTACCTCACCAACCTGATCCCCAAGTAACACCCTACCTGTACCCTTCGCTCCTCACAGGACCTCCTTCTCTCCTGCTTCCTGGTCTCCTCCTCCCATGCACGACTGCAGGACTTCTCCAGGTCCTCCCCTATCCTCTGGAACTCACTGCCCCAATCCATCCGACTGTCGCCTTCCCTCCCCCACATTCAGGCGCTCCCTCAAAACCCATCTTTTCAGGGAAGCCTACCCCACCCTCACCTAACGGTCTTTCTCCCTCATTCCTCCCACCACTTCATCCCCCTCAGCTACTTCATTCCCCTCAGCCACCTCCTATTGTTCCACTACCCCCTCCCTCCTAGATTGTAAGCTTGAAAGAGTAGGGCCCTCTTACCCCTCGTACGCTGTCTTTCTTTGTTGTACTGTGCCATGTATTGTCCCCCCTATTGTACAGCGCTGAGCAAACCCTTTGGCGCTATATAAACTCGATGTAATAATAATAATAATCTATTCTGTGGATAAGGGAGATGGGGTGGTCGTGCTGGATAAAACTGATTATGTGACTGAGATGAACAACATTCTCTCTGATCACTCCACATATGTCCCTTTAGGGTCCAATCCTACAAATAACTTCAAGAAGGATTTACAAAAAATGATAAACGAAGGTTGTGTGGAAGGTATTTTAAACAAGAAGGAGATAGACTATTTAATTCTTATGCCCCCCTCCCCCCATGTACCTGTGATTTATTACTTACCAAAAGTACATAAGAATCCTACTAAGCCCCCTGGACAGCTTATCATAAGCAGCATTGTTTCGTTGACATCAAGGATTGGGAAATATATTGATGAATTTTTACAGCCACTGATCCTAAAAATGCCCACTTTCTTGAAGGACACAACCCATGTCCTGAACCTATTAAAGGGGAATGATTGGAAGGAGGGATATACCTTGGCCGCAGCAGATGTGGCGTCTCTTAATACAATCATTCCCATGATCAGGACTTGGAAGCTGTTGGATATTATTTAAATCAGAATGGATCTCTGTCATAGAGGCAAAGAGATTTTGTCATTCAGTTTCGGGGCTCCATTTTCCTGCAGAATTGCAGTGTAGCGATGAGATCTAAGTTTGCCCCAAGCATGGCTAATCTTTTTATGGCCAAGTGGGAGGAGGATGTCATCTTGAAAGACCATCGATCCAAGTTGATTCTCTGGTGAAGGTACATTAATGACATCCTCCTCCTGTGGGAGGATGATTAGGACTCACTACAATATTTAATTTTGGGCTTGAATAATAACAGAGGTATCAAAATAGATTTCACAGCTAGTAAACAACATATTACCTTTTTGGATTTGAATATTGTGGTGGAGGGTGATAATATCATTATCACCACACATTCCAAAGAGACTGATCGCAATGGCTTTATTTCTGTTGATTGCTGTCTTGCCTCGTGGCTGAAGGCAGTTCCAAAAAGCCAGATTTTCAGATTGAGGCGCAATTGTACCTTTCAAAGGGATTATTTCCTTCAGGCACAGAATTTAAAATCACGTTTTTTAAGAAAAATTATACGTGTACTCTAATCCATACAATTAACGATGTGGCCCTCATGGATAGGAACCAGTTATTAAGTGGAGCCAATAGATGGGATTTCCAAGATGCCTTCTTTGCATGTTCCTTGGTGACCTCCTATTCAACACAATATTTCCTTAAAAGGATTAAAAAACATTGGCCCGTTCTCAAACATTACGGTATATTAGGACATTTCTTACCAGAATAACCTTGTATTATTTAAAGAAGAGTTCCACCCTTGAGACATAGGATAGCCCCAAATGTTGTTTGTGAGAATAAAACATTAATTAGCCACAAAAATATGGTTTATATGCTTTAATGTAAGTGTGGAAAACAATATGTGGGCTGTACCATTAGGCCTCTACAATTAAGATTAGGAGAACATGTAGGAAACATTAGGCTTGTTTTTTCCAGATACAGTGGGGTTTATTTACTAAACCTGGTTGACTCAGAATCTTGGGCACCTGTGCATGGTAGCCAATCAGCTTCTAACCTTAGCATGTTCAGTTAAGCTTCAGCAATAAAACCTGGAAGCTGATTGGGTTTTATGCAGAAGTGGACAAGATTCTGAGTCAAACAGGTTTAGTAAATAAACCCCAGTGTGTCCAAACATTTTGATAGATGTTACAAAAGGGATCTGAGTGACATTCTATATTTAGCCATTGACAAGTTAACCCCACATTGGTTGTCATGTGGTTGTCTCGCTGATGGAAACGCAATGGATTTACCATCTCAAGACATTCACCCCATTTAGACTGAATGTCGAATGGCATGTGAATTGTTTTATTAATAACAGCTAATGGTCATTCTTTTAATATCCCCCCTCCCTTTATACAGTTCTATGGGTATTTTCTCTTTTTTTAGCATGATTTATTTGCTTATTTGTTCTTATCTTTCAATGGGTGGATTGTAGAATTTTCTCTCTATACACAGCTTTTAATTTGTTTAAAATAGTTCCACTAAGCATCCTAACTCACTCTCATCATCATCGGATCTCTGAGGTGTTTTCCCTTCAGCATATTGGATTAGTGGGTGCCTTTTCCATTGACTTCTGGAAGCATCTTTTGCACCTTTTGTGGACTGTTTGTAATATTTGAGCACGATTTGTCTATGTTGGACTTCCAACTTTGATGATCATTCTTTTGATTTTTGTATTGATCATTGTTTTCAGAATAGTACTGCACTCTTTTAATTATATTTGTGGAGTTTTGTTGTATCTGTTAACCTATGCCAGCAGCTTTTTTTTTCAACTTATTACAATAAATTGTTTTTAATCAGCAGAAATACACGTTTATATTGGTTAATGTTAGCAATTTTGCTGAGAGAGATAAATTCAAGAGAAACAGAAAGAATAGATGGCTTACCTTTCCTAGAGAAAACACTGCTCCATCCAGTGCTGCTGACATAATGAACCATGGCATTTGATCACATTGTCAGCGTTCAAAGGAAGAACCAGAATTCAGCATATTACCCATTCATCAGAGAAATCAAATGATCAAAAGCTGATCCTTGCATACATTTTAGGCATATGGTGAATAGCTCTACAGGTTTAGTTCCAAAACCCACAGGCAAGTAGTGTCCTATGAATGAGCACACAATATTTACCATGTCACTTTAGTGATTCTGACACTTGGGGGGGATTCAATAAATTCCTAGCAACAGTTTTCTGGTAGTATGGTCCTTTAGAATAGCCTATGCCAGAATAAAAAATTCCTGCCAACCGTTTCAGTAGCTTTACCAACATCTGTGGCAGATTCAGGTAGCTATAACAAGCCCGGAGGTAATTAAGGGCAACTCTAGAAGATGAATGCATCAGCAATGGATGCAGGATGTGTCCCCAGAGGTGTATGAATTGTGCATATGCAAATACTGTACTAATGTATTCCTGTTGAGCACGCTGACAGCTGCAAATGCACAGACTCCATTCAAAAGTCCACTGTTCACTTTTTTTTTTTGGATACACATAACTGGATAATTCAAGTGAACACAGCTTCACCTTCTGAATAAGGCTAAGCCAACATTCACTTTCCACAAATAACATACACTTTTCAATGTCCACTGCTACCAAAGAACCCCAAGAGCAAATTTCTATTTGTAACCATGTGAATCCTTCTGCATGTCTTAGGCCCCATCTGCTTGGACTACAGGACCCACTTACTGAGCCTTGGATGTTGGTATAATTCCATGATAAATACACATGTTGACACTTAAATCCCAGGCTGATAGACATCATTGAACACAATGTATTTGATTTACTAAAGGAATATAAACTGTTCACTTAGCAAGTGAAATGTTCACTTTGGTAAGTGTATGTTCAATTAGCACAGAGAATGATCAGTTATAGTGAATAAACTGAAGCGCTGTTCATTTCAATCAACCAATCATGTGCAAGCAAAAAATAATTTTTTTTTGTAAATTTCCCTCACACATGATTGAGTGTAAAAAGTGAACATATCTTCACCTCATTCATTAAACAAAGAACAGTGTCGTCCTTTAGTAAATTAACCTCCCTGGAGGTATTCCCGAGTGTAGCTCGCGGTAAAGTTTCAGCACCACAAGCGGTAACCCCGAGCTACACTCGGGAATACCTTTTAGCGCTACTCCGGGATCTCTTCTTCACTTTCCTTGTCCTTCGCTCCCACGATGTCCCTCCTGCAGTGTCCCCTGTGATGTCCTCCGGCCGATGCCGGCACCTGTCTTCTGGGTTCCATCCCCTTCAACGTCAGGACGTATGGGGACGGTACGGCGGGAAATTTAGAAATGTGAAAAAGTGACATTCACAAAATACACTAAAATCACATAGTAAAACATTACTGTATCAAACCATTTCACATACATTTTGTCCCGAGTGCTTTGTCCTGTGCCCTGCCTGCATTTTTACCGTTCTTTCTGCCTGGAAACTGAGAAATGTCCATGGCATCCAAAAAGCGTCCCTTTAGGTCAAATGCAGTTTTAGACCACCTAGAGAACAGCGATAGTAAATTAGAGCCACTTGCAGAATTGAGTGATAATGATTCGTGGGGAAATTCAGCATCAGACACTGAAAACGATTTTGCGACTTTGCTCAGTGATGCTATATTTCAAATTTCAGTGTTTTTGGTTTGATTATATTATTTAATAAAATTTATTATTATTTTTATGATTATTTATTAAATTATAAATTATTATTTTGTGTTTCAAGTTTTATCCTACCCGGAATGTTTACTAGACTCTTGTCCGGACAGATTTCAGTATTCCTAAAACTTACAGGCCTACAATAAAAAAATACATATTTCCATGCAAAAAAATGTACCGCTTTCAGCGCAGAAATATGGACATAAATCAGACTGCTAGGGAGGTTCAATCCTCTTTCTTCCCCATTCTGATGTTCGGTGTGAACTTCAACAAGTCGTCTTTACCATGTCTAGATGCCTAAATGCATTGAGTTGCTGCCACATAATTGGCTGATTAGCAATTTGTGTTATCAAGATTTTGCGACTTTGCTCAGCGATGTGCGCACTTGGAGCTATATTTCAAATTTCAGTGTTTTGGTTTGATTATATTATTTAATTAAATTTATTATTATTATATTATTATTTTTATGATTATTTATTAAATTATAATTTATGATTTCGTGTTTCAAATGTTAACATACCCGGGATGTTTACTAGACTCTTGTTCGGACAGATTTCAGTGAGTTATTACTAAAAATTACAGGTCTACAATAAAAAAAATACATATTTCCATGCAAAAAATGTACCACTTTGAGCACAGAAATACTGACATAATCAGACCGCTAGGGAGGCTACCACCAGTGTCTGTCAATTAGTCAGTTACTTTAAGCAATATCACACCCTATACAGTACATTTGGAGAAATAAGAATCCCTCTGGGAGTTCAGGGATTGGTATGAATACATTTGTGCTGTGGTCTTGACCATTTATATGGTGATGAAACTCCAATATAAATTATATTTTTTTATTTACAAGAGTTACACTAGTTTCTATATAAATGTAAAAGGACTTAAAATTTGCCATACCTGTATATAGGGCTCTGATCCGATCGTACACCCAGGCAAAAGTGTTCAATAAACTGCACTCAGCGCCTCAGCCTACCATGTAACAGGATAGTTCTGTGTCTGATGAAATATTTATTCCTTATTGTCATGCTGAATTACCATCATTTCCTGACAAACTAAAAGAGTAAATTCAAATAAGATGTGTTCATGAAACACAAAGGTTCATTCGGACACCAAGACCAATATTCTGTTGTTTCTTAAGCACATGAAAAATGCTGAAACACCTTTTTATTTGCGCTGATCTATCGTTCCTCTGTCTACACACCTTACAATCCGATCTAGCGAATGACAACTATTCTTTGTGTTCAGTTTTTTTGTTTTTTTACATTCCTTTTCATTACTGTTCAATTTCATTTTCTTTTCATTCTTTTGAATGGAAGAAGTTGGATAGGTTGAGAATTTCTGATTGCTTTCAAATATTTAGTGTAGCGTGTGGTGTATTAAATCATTTTTTTATTTGGACATGTATTTCTCTATTAGTTTTTAAAGAGGAATTTTAACAGTGACCAATTTCATCAGTGTTTAACTATAAGCTTAGATTCGCTCTAGTGCTGCTACATAATCATGTGTTTTTCAATGTATTTTTGATGCACTTTCATGCTGCGTGCATTTATTTTGTAAAAGGAGTAGACTTGTTAAAGTTTTTTCAAAATAATAAACATTGCATACTTACCTCCCCTGTGCTTTTGCACAGAGCATCCACTATCCTTTTTCTCGGGTCCCCGCCAATGCTGTCGGCTCCTCCCCCCTGCCGAGTGCCTGCCCCCATAACAAGCTGCTAGTACTCCATGGATCAGCACACAAAAGGATTTTACCTTACTGCAGAGAATGTATTAAGGTAAAAAAAAAACCTTCTACCTTTAGAACCACTTGAAAGACAAAACCTTGCCAAAAACAACAAACAAAATGTGTGAACAGGTGCTTACTGACCATTTGGAAACTCGGGCCCTATGAGATGCCCCATGGTACCTTTTTCATAAGCTTTTATGAGTTTGGGCAAGGACACAGGGGCCCCATGAACCCCTATTGCCCAGGGGCCCCATGAGTTGTCAGTCCGCCCCTGTGTGTGAACATACATTTTTCATGCATTTTTTTATGTGTTCCCATTGAGGTCTATGGGGCCAAAAATGCACTATGCCTGCACCTACACCTTTTCTGAAATCTCACTGCCCCATGTTGCATTGATGTGAATTGAGACCATAGAGAAGGTTTTCTAAACCTGGGTTCCTTTTCAGGGGTTGCTAGGGGTTTCTTGAGCAATGGGCATATTCTGTATCTCGGATAAGCTTCTGCTGACACTATTGATCTTTTTAGCTATCTGTAAGGGATAATTCTTCCCAAACTGATCATCACTCTAATGTATCATAAGTTGCAGATATAGCAATTATTAGTAGGGGTTTCTTGGGACCAGAAAGCTATTTCAATGGGTCCTCTGTGTTCAAAAGGTTGAGAAAGGCTGCCATCAAGAATAATGTGATTTTCACTGTTGTGCATTCCAGTGCAGAGGCAGGAGAAAGTGCACTAGTGTGAAAAGGCCCTAAAGGTTTAAAGCAGAACTGCAATGTGCAGGAATCTATATGTTTATACCCTCACCTCCTTCTCCTACCCCCCTGCCTGCTGTGCAGCTTTCTGCCATTATTTTAAAAAAATGTTTGGGGTTTTCTACAATAATACTTGAGAGAAAGAGGGGTCACATGGCCATCTATGCTTCTTTATCATCATACTGTGTACTGGCTGGTGGGAGGAGCCAAGAGAAACCATCACATACCTACAGTAACACCCACAATGGCAGTGAATTCCTGTACAAACACAGCTTTGCCAAAATGTAAATAGCCGAAGACCGTAAACTAGAGCAGTGGTATTGCATTTACTGTACATACTGCATATAGAACAACACAATCGCATACGCTGTCAGCTCCTGAGGAGTTCCTGATTCCAGCACTTGAAGCAAAACTAAACTCTGCTATACTTACTTTGCATCAACGGTCCACGCCCATGAGGTACCTCGACAGTGCTAGCATCTTCTCTCTTACTTCGTCTGGGTGCTGGTCTTTGGCCATCTTGATTGCCCAGAGCATGATGATGTCACTTCCTGCACATGCGCAGGAGTGCAGTCATCCTGCATACAGGCATTCTGCCAAAATGTAGATTGAGCTGTGAAAGCGCAACATTCTGCGGAAGACTGTGAGCAGGCAGGTAGGCTTAATTGCAGAAGAGACATTGCATGTCTCTGCTGCAATACAGAGCCAGCCAGTAAATTTTTTGTAAATATATTGTATATAGGTGAGCTTTATATCAACGAAAAGTTGCTAACACAAAAGGTGAAGGTAACAACACCTGTAAAGTATGGTACAAAAGTGCAAAATAAATTAAGTGATGTCAAGTGAAACAATTAAGTGCACCATACAAAGTGAAAAAAACATCCTTTAGTCTTGCCCATCCTTTAGTCTTGCCCAGTCGCACTGCAGTCGTCGAACATTAATATCATAAAGCCACTATGGTCAATTTTGGAGAACAAGATACATGCTTATTTTTCACATTCACCTTTGGCATCTCTGTGAGAACTGGAATGATTTTTGCATGAAGAAAGGTCAGATTCTATTATCCACCATCCAAGACTTACACTCGTCAATTCCCAGGAGAATTCATGCTATCTTGGATGCCAAAGGTGGTCTAACACCATATTCGGTAACGATTTTTGTCCTTTTCCTTGGTGTTTCCATAATTTTGTCCAACTCCTGTCTATTAAAAAAGGAATAATACATGCTTTTATACAGCACAGTGGCTAAATGGTTAGCACTTCCACCTGGCAGTACTAGGGTCGTTGGTTCGAATTCTAGCCATGGCACCTCCTACCTGGAGTTTGCATGTTCCCCCTGGGCCTGCGTGGGTTTCCTCTGGGTACTCCGGCTTCCTCCCACACTCCAAAGACCGGGTACTCTGGCTTCCTCCCACACTCCAAAGACCGGGTACTCTGGCTTCCTCCCACACTCCAAAGGTTAATTGGATCCTGTCTAAATTGGCCCTTGTATATGAATGTGAGTTAGGGACCTTAGATTGTACGCCCCTTAAGGGTTAGGGACTGATGTGAATGTACAATATATATATGTAAAGCGCTGCATAAATTGACGGCGCTATATAAGTACCTGAAATAAATAAATAAGTTTACAAATGTCAATTTCTGGTTGGATAGCCTTAAGAAGCAATAACAGACATGCACCTTTCTGGCATACAATGCCCTACATTTCTAAGTTCTTCTGGTGTAAACAAATGATACCAGAACTTGATTTTAGATTCTTTGAGTTCTTATTTGTTTCTTGGTCTTTTTTTTTTCCAACACCATCCTTTAGTCTTGCCCAGTGGTTTTTAGTCAGGTTAAGTTCTGGGCTGTTACCTTGCTAGTCAATAACCTTAATAACATTGGATATAAACTGGTTCTTTATGGCCTGGCAGGCAAGGAGCATCATCTTGCTGGATAGGAAATGCCTGTGAAGTTGAGGTTAAACATGGTTAACAGCATGGCTAGCCATGCAACCCAAGATCATAGGGTGTTCAATGTTCTGACATAATTCTAGTATCACTTTCTGCATAATTGTTTCAGAAAGTATTGAAGCAGAGGCAGCAGGGATGTATAGCTTACATATTTCTCTCACTATACTTTTCCTTTACATTGCAGAATATGTATATATTTTCTAAATCATAGGAAACAGCTTGCAAAAAAAAAAGTTCTAAATAAGAAATGTCCTAAAGAGGAACTAAACCTAAAATGTAAAAATGTGTGAGCAGGAAGCTATTTATTGAATACATGCTACAGTATGTCTCTTCTGCAAAAAGACATGCTTACCTGCCTGCTCCCATCCACACAATGAGAGGGGAGCCAGCTTTCAATTAGGCAGTGGGTGGATCTCAACAATATTGTCAGCACCCTCCCAGAGCCTGGATCAGCTCTGCTATGTCAGCTGATAGCGGGCAATAAGCTGATTCTGGGTCACAGGAGAGCAAAATTAAGTGCACTCCTGAGACCCACAAGAGTAGTATGGCCAAAAAAACCTTTAGCTATACTTCTCTTTTAATACCCTCCTCTCCAGCAGGTGGAGCCTATCACATGGCTTTCTTCAAGAGTTATGGCCTCAAAATCTTCACATCCCATACACACTTGGGTGTCTCTGATGTCTGCCCCTGCTGTATTTAGTGACTGGCAGATGGACAGACAGACACAAGCATGTGACACACCCTGAAGTGTCAGATTCTCAAGATTATCCAAAAGGTCATAGTTCTTGAAAGGGTGCGATATGAGGACTCACCGCTTGCCAGGGAGGTTTTCGTTAAAAACTACTTCATAAAATGTTATTTGAAAAAAAAATGTTTTTCAAGCCCAAGATTTGCGTTAAAGTATTAGTTGATAGTACATAGTCATTTACAGAATATATTGGTAAATGTCATGGAATGAAACCACAGGTTTACTAATCCAGAATACTGTTGGAAGAAAGCTTGATAACCTTTAGGCTAGGTTCTCACTTATGCAACTTCTCTGCAGCCATGTTTGTGCGGGCATAGCAGCCCATGGGCCGCTGTACCTTTGGGAAATACAGGGAAAAGGTCCCAGAACCTTTTCTAAAGCTAGGTTCACATCTATGCCTATGTAGGACTGCATGTAAATCACATACGTTCCTATACCAAAAACGCAAATCTGTTTAGTAGACATGCGGGGTTACCATTCATTCTTAATGGCACCCCGCGTATTGAAACCGTGGCGCATTTTCCCATACATGGAAATGTATAGCACTATGCAGTGTCCATGTGACTGTGGTTTTAGAAAAGGTTCAGGGACCTTTTTCCTGTATTTCCCACAGGTACTGCAACCCATTCCAATTAATAGACTGCTGTGCCCATGCACACATGGCCACAGAGAAACCTCATAATTGTGAACCTACAATAGTCTACAACTGCAGCTGCACAGAAACCGCATAGTGCTATGCATTTCCAAGCATGGGAAAAAGTGCCCTAAAAGTGGGGGTGCTATTAACAATTAATGGCACCCCTGTGCATCAGCAGGTATGGGAACGCATGCGATTTACATGCAGTCCTGCACCCCATAGATGTTAACCTAGCCTCATGTTGTGTATCTAATAAAGATTCAGGAGAATGATTGTTTTTTTGTGATAACATTTTTGCTTCAGCAGTAACTACAAAGGTGTGTAAAGCTAAGGTAACAGCTAGATTTGCCAGTAATTCTGTAGCAACGCATTGTGGGATCACTAAGACAGTTACCATAGCAACCTCTACTTCCCTATTTCGTAGCTAGAGGTGGTTTTGGCTTTGTGTCTCTAGTTCTCAGGAATTTTGTCTGGTATATTTTTACTGTGATGAATACCAAGAAGCTGTCATTTCTTTAGTTCATTGGAGGACATGTATGTAATTTGATCCCGATGAAAACAGGTCAACTTCTGGACCATGACCCTGATATTTACATTTTACTTTCAATTATGCTAAAGCACCCGCATGCACCACCCCTGAATGTAAACAAAGAGCAGGTGATCTGGGGATGGAGAAGCAGGGTGAGCTGAGCTGCTGAAAGAATGATTTGGACCACCTCAGTACTTCGGTTGTGAACTTTGAGGATAGATTGTTCTGCAGTGCTTGCAGCCACTCACCATTTTTGTATTTTTGTTCCATCCACTTTTCCCCCTAGTGCTTGGGGAGAAGCTGTGCTCTTTCATTTTTCACCTCATTACCCCCCCCCCCCTTCTGAATTTTCATTGAAGGACATTGCAGAAGGCACTTTTCCTGTCCGTTTGATACCCAGTTTTCTACAAGACCCACTGATTGGCACTACCCCCTTAAGAGCCGCTGGGTATTTTGGGTTCCCTGTCTGTTCTGAGGCTGTTTTGGAAACACAGCCCCTGCTGACACCACCATGAAACCTTGACCAGGAGGACCTCCTGGCTTTGAACCACAAAATAAACGCACAGTTTAAGGTGAACAAATATTCTGAGGTATAAGGACTGCAAGCACAAAAAGGAATGACAATAAATATGCATATAGACATTTATACACTCTAAAAGATTTAACAGAATAATCAAACACAGTCATACTTTAAGAAAACCAAAGTATCCTGCAGGATCAGAGTTTAAACATTGATTCCAGCTCTGAGATATCTTTCCCTAAGTGGGTTGAAGTAGGCTATCATGATGCTGGGCCAACTCAATTTTGGATTCTCAACAGCTGGGAACAGGTCTAGAGATGATTTTTATAAGCAATAATGTCCCTGTTAGCATCTCATCAAGAAATAGTAACAAATCTTGTGCGTGCTTGATGGGGCCCTAGTTGGTGCACGTCAACGTTGAGATCCTTTTTTTGTGTAAGGGCAAGATTTCCTCAGGATGGCACAGCAATAGAGAGATTCCCTTTAGAGTTGTTTTGAAAGTTTTGTAAGGTCTTTTTAACACAGACAATGCATGCAATTTGCTAAAGTTGATGAATGGGTGGAAACAGACTTCAGCAGAGTTTGATTCCCTACAAGTGGTGAACTAGTCTGGTGAAGCAACTTCCTTTAAAGCTGGAAGTGGCTTGAAATGAGATACTAAGTGTAATCCTGTCTCCAGAGAGCACAAGTTTTAGCAAGAGTCCTGCGGCTTCAGAATAATAGGGAAATACTAGTGAGAAGATCCACAACCTCTGCCAGATGTAAACTGACCAGAAAACTACTGGTAAATAGCATATATGCACATCACATCAAGGAGCCAAAAACAGCAGGAGGATCTATCTAGAACTGCTTTGCCACAGGCAAAACGAAGGTGGACCTTTTCCTAGGGAGAATAGCTCACTACAGGAGCCCAGAAATAGTGCATAGTGCAGTATTTTATTGCAGCATAAATAAAACAATCCACGTGGAACAGACTTAAAGCATAAGGGTAAAATCAGAGTACCAAGATTGCCATCGCTCCAAGCTTTGGCCACAGTGGCATGACGTCAGCAAGTGTGGTTCTTCTCTGTTTTGCCTGTGGCAGAGCTATTTGAGATAGATCCTCTGGTTGTTTTTGGCTCCTTGATGTGATGTGCATATATGCTATTTACCAGTAGCTTTCTGGTCAGTTTACATCTGGCAGAGGTGGTGGATCTTCTCACTGGATCATAATCACAGTCGACTTCTCACCGTGATTGCTGTGTCTTGTAGCCCCACGGACACTATTATCCATTTATATTTTATATATTTTATTGACTTTATTCATATTTCTTTCACTTTGTATGGTGCACTTAATTGTTTCACTTGACATCACTTAATTTATTATCGCTGCACTTTTATACCATATACTTTACAGGTGTTGTTACCTTTACCTTTTGTGCTTGCAACTTTTCATTGATATAGAGCTCACCTATATACATAGTATATATATATATATACATACATATATAGACATGCTGGTAGGTTAATTGGATTCTATATAAATTGGCCCTAGTATGTATGAATGTAAGTTAGGGACCTTGAGGATTAGAACTGATGTGAATGTACAATATATATATGTAAAAGGGCTGCATAAATTGAAGGCGCTTTATAAGTACCTGAAATAAATAAAATAAATACAAAGAACATTTATACCAAAATTATTTAAACCAGCCCTCAAAATTTTCACTCGCCTGCTCGCATTTGGTGAGTGGAAATAATGTGGGGGCGAGTCAACGGGCTCTCTCTCTGCAGGCGGGCCAGACGGCTCTATCTGTGGGCAGACAGGATGGGGGGCCGGTCTGAGCACTGGTTGTGGTGAGCTGTCATTGGGCAGTCTAGAGGCTGGATGGTCTGTCTCTTCTGATAGGAGAATGTGGAGCCAAAGCCCCCCCCCCTCTGCTTCCCTGCCAAGGAAAACACTCTGTTATGGCTCCTCCCCCTGCTGACATCACTCACATTCCAGCTGCTGTCAGTAAATACAGAAAAAGTGTAGCTTGTGTATCCTGTTGTGTACCCTGTACCATGCTGTGTGCCCTGGACCCTCCTGTGTGCCCTGTACCATGCTGTGTGCCATATGCCTTATACCATGCTGTGTGCCCTGTGTCATGTTGTGTGCCCTGGGCCCTGCTGTGTGCCCTGTACTATGCTGTGTGCCTTATGCCCTGTACCATGCTGTGTGCCCTGTAACTTGTTGTGTACCCTGCCATGTGCCCTGTGCCCTACTGTGTTTGTAAACAGTGTTTACTGCTCTAATCTAGTTGTGTGGGAAAATTTGGCATGACCTACTAAGCCCTGTAAACAAGATTTTTTAACAAAGCAGCAAAGATTAGCCAAGCAAACACATAAAGTGGAACCTAAAACTGCACATGCCAGCTGGAAACTAAATTAGAAACAAATCATAGGCAATATTTCACATCTAGCTAACCAAAATATATTGATAACAATTGTATTTTTTAGTCCAGACCATGATAAATGAGGAAAAACATACATAACTACTAAACATTCAATTTAAATGAACCCAATCAATAAAGCACAAATGAAAAATGTGTTAAACTGAGACAGAAATAGAAAATCTTTAAAGCAGAATTCACCGCAAAAATAACAAAATAAAATAAGCTGTTCTTTAAAAGATCCAACCAGCTTATTCTGCAATATTTAACCCAGAGATTTCCCCTGCAGTACTTTTTTCTGTTGTTAGATGTTCTTAGTCTGATGGCAATCACAATTTAACCCACTCCCACTGAGCCCAGGTCACGCTGGACCCACCAAAAATGTGACTGGACAGTGAAACGAGAAGCAGCACAGTGATGAGCTCATTTCTTTGTCACTCTGATTCTCTGCCTGTTAGCATGCTTCACTAATTGGCTTCCTGTACTGCTTCTAGCTCTTACACTCTAAGCTCTGCTATACAGGGACTGCAAGAATTTGATCCCATGTCAAATTCAGGAATTTAAATAGCTTGTATTAAAAATAAATAAATTAAATTATGTATTAATGACTATGGAGCTTCATTATTTTAACCACTTGCTAACCGCACTATAGCCGAATGACAGCTACAGTACAGTTGTCCAGTTCTGGGAAGGCATCATGCGATGTCCTCCCAGAACACGTGCTCCTGTGTGCCCCCAGCGGCGCTCACCCGCCGATCTCCATGATCGCGGTGTCCTACGGACACAGCTGATCACGTGATGAGGTAAAAGGCCAATCACAGAGGCCTTTTACCACATGATCAGTTGTGTCCAATGACACAACAGATCACAGAATAAATACAGCTGCTGGTTATCGGAAGCAATTTCTTCACACTGTCACAGCGTGAAGAAAGTACTGCCGATAACTGGCAAATGTGACAAAACAGATCAGCACTGATCATGAGTGCCCTGCAGTACTGCCCACCAGTGCCCCCCATCAGTGCTGTACAAGTGGTTGCCCTCATCAGTGCCCAGCAATGCCACCAGTCAATGCTGTCAGTCAGTGCCGCCTATCAGTGCTGACTCTAAGTGACCATCATTGCTGCATATCAGTGCAGCATTACCGGTGCCTCCTCATTGATGCCCACTAGTGCCACCTCATCAGTGCAACCTATCAGTGCCCATCAGTACTACCTATCAGTACCCATTAGTGCTGCCTATCAGTGTAGCCTCCATAACCCACATCAGTGAAGGAGAAAAATTACCTGTTTGCAAAATTTTATAATAGAAATAAAGAAAAACTTTTTATTTTTAATTTTTTTGCTCTTTGTTTATAGTGCAAGAAATAAAACACCCACTGGTGATTAAAGACCACCAAAAGAAAGATCTATTTGTGTGAAAAAAAATGATAGAAACCTCATATGGGTACAGTGTTGCATGACTGCGCATTTTTCATTCAAAGTGTGACAGTGCTGAAAGCTGAAAATTGGCCTGGTAAGGAAGGGGGTAAAAGCAGTGGTGTATTTAGATTTTGTGCTGCCCTAGGCAACACAAAAATTGCCCCCCCCACCGCGTGGAGAGAGACCAACACCAACCAACACCACCCCCTTTTCCTCCCCCCCCCACTCGAGAGAGCCTTCCACTACCACCACCCTCCATACACTGCCCCCGCCCCCCCCAGTGAGAGAGTAAGACACTCACCTTCACAGCTCCAGACATCCCCTGGAATGAGAATCAGGAGCTGCATACATCGTCAAACAGCCTGCAGCCTCTCTCGGATCCCACCTGGTCCCCATGCTGCATGTGTGCCTTCTTCTGTCCTTTCTTCCGGGGAGCAGCGCTGCCCCCCTGAAAAATGCCGCCCTAGGCAATTGCCTTGTTTGCCTTGTGGTAAATACACCCATATGTAAAAGTGCCCAGTAGGCAAGTGGTTAAAGTGCGCACTGTCCAGGGATAACGTTGCTTATGGAAAACAGATTTCTCCCACATAAAAGGTTATGTGCATATCAACATAAATTGGTAATTCTCCTGACCAAAATGCCCATTATTCTATAAATTTTCTAAAATTCCATCACTGCCAGAAAGAATTTATGTTCCCATCTGACATGTATAATGGCATGGAAAACAGCATTTATTGAAATTTACCATCACAAAAAACAACACTTTTCCTTTCTACAATGTATGTTCTATAAGAATATGCCCTACCAAGTCCATTCCATTCTAGGTCCCACCTTTCATGTAGTGATGAAAAACGTCACTTACAGCTTAATTAATAGCCCAAAGCGGTCCCCACTGCTTCCACGTGTAGACTTTCCATTGGCACATCAAGAAAATAGGCTTTTACATAAAACTGTGCAGTTTTAGGACAAGCAGAACCCCCAGCCAGCATAAACCCACGCATAGCATTCAGGAACCATGCTCCCAGAAAACAATTAGGCTTCTGAATGGAATTTTGTAGCTCATTATTCTTAAAAGACTAAGTTTAGAAGCCTGAAAGGCCACGTTTTACTGCAAGCCAGAGAACAGCTGTCGGTTCGAGTTTTAGCTGCTTGGTTGCACCATGGATCGGGAATAGGAGGAAAACATGTTGCCTGCTCTATGCCTGTTTGTTTGTGTGTTATGGAAGACCCATTACCAGCTGTGCTTCCAAATGATCAGATTACGGGGCCTGCATCACAGGACGCAGCTGTGACAATAGATAGGAAGGTGACAAATAAACCCAGAGTCAGCAGTTGGGTAAAAGCGTCATTTTCTATTCTTAACCTGCTGGAGTCACTTTCAAGAGATTAAAATGCAGTAACCCTCTCTGTGGAAAGAGCGCAGGCTGAATACTAATGGAGAAGCTTTCTTTTTAAACAATGGAATTATTTTCAGACTCTGAAAACAATACATTTCTGGGAAAAAAAATGGCAATTATCAACGATGCTTGGAAGGCAATTCATAATTCTAGCAGGCCAAAGTGCCAAAAAAGGAAGAAAAGAAAAACAAGGGGTAACGCTACTGTCATTATTTTTCTGGATAAATGAATATTAACCATTGTAGTGTAATATTTAAAACTTTAATAGTACCCATGATGCCGTTTGTTGCCCTGTATGCACAGCTTGTAGTAGAATGAATGTTCACATTCCCATTTCAAAGGTTTCTGTTCACATTCAACATGAGGTATTTGGAATGTTGTTTCACAGGCCAATGCACGACCTCTGTCTGTAGTGTGAAAACTGAATTTCTTTTGTAGAAACTACATATCCCACAATCTCTGGGTCTCTCAGTCTAGTGTGCTGCGGGGGAGAGATAAACAATAATTGGATTTGACACCGACAGAAGCAGGTAAAGCAATTAAGAAGAGCTCACCATGCTGGAAGAGATGTGTTTCATCACACTAGCACTTCCAAATTTGTGATGCAATACAAAATAAATGGCTAAAAATGCATTGGATGCTGCATGCCCCAGAACAAGAAATTGCCTGTCCCTTTAGCGAATAAGGACAAGCTTGGTGAATGAATACATGAACATATGGGGATCAATCAGCCTTGACACTACAAACTGCAGCCACAACCAGGGGCGGACTGACAACTCATGGGGCCCCCGGGCATTAGGGGATCATGGGGCCCCTGTGTCCTTGCCCAAACTCAAAAAAGCCTATGAAAAAGGTACCAGGGGCATCTCATGGGGCCCCCTACTGACCCCGGGCCCTCGGGCAGTGCCCGAGTTTCCACAAATGGTCAGTCTGCCCCTGGCCACAACACTTGAGCCCAAGATAAGGCAAACGAACAGCACAGGGAATAGAACTACACCAATACCAAGATAAAACAACAAAAACATTTGAAAGTGTACAATGCCTTTTAAAACTTTTTTCTGTGGTACTTGCAGGACCATCAGTGAGCCTTCTGTTGTGTATTTTTATTGTCATTTTAAGAAAATGTTATTGCATTTCTGCTTTAAAGTGTTTCTAAACCCACAACAGTAAAATCAGTCTGTATATGCAGTAAATCATGCTTGTTATACTCATTATGGAACCTAAGGGGTTAATCCTCTGCATTGTGTAAAAAGGCTGTTTGACCCTGACTTCTCTGCCCCTCCTCTTGTTCAATTGTCCACAGTGATAAGACAGACTGAACCCATGCTCTTATGCACATGCTCAGTTTAGTGTGTATTGCTACATAGGTTTTTTTGGGAGAGTGCATGTGATCAGCACAGGGCCAATCAAGACAGAGTTCAGGAGTTTTACATTAGAGCAGTAAGAAAACTCCTCCTATAAACTTTAACCAGTGCTCAGCAGAAGTCACAAGACTGCTCTAACTGCTGATGAGAAAAGGTATTTAGCAGTTTATATTTACTAACATAATTGCATTTCCATGTTGTGTGTACTGTGGGAGAACAGATATAGTGAATGCAGGGTCCTGGGTTTAGTAACACTTTAAGGTTTCATACACATTGGCTTAAAGAAAACGTTGCTCCTGGAGGAGTTTAGCGCTTTGCCTGTAGAAGCATACATTGTCATCCCATGTGTCCGTGTATGTTAGGTGGTTCAGACTAGAGGCATATTTTAAGAGGCAGAAAAAAAACCTTCTGGTTTGTGTTTTTGAGAGCAGTTTTCTGGCAGAAAAAAATGCTAAACACTCCTAAGTGTTTCTAAATGCTCATTAATACTAGTACAAAAACGCTAAAAAGTGCTCAAAATTAGTGGGGTTTTTTCTACCAAGAGCAATGGTGTTTTTTTAAGCCAGTGTACATGGACCCTAAAGGCTAAGTTCACCTTTTGTGAAGAAAAAAATATAAAAAATAAATGCACATCTTTTTGTAGGTGAAAAAAAGTGCTTTTTTTTTACACTACAGCCTGTAAAGCATTGCACCAGCGATCAGCAGATTGTGGGTGCATTGCAAACGCTCAGTAAGCTGTCTGCCGGTACCTCCTGTATGGGCTGACAATTACTGCAGGAAGAATGAATGAACTACGAGAGCGCTTGCCAGAGCCCTTGCAGTTCATTGAGAACTACAAGTGATCATCTGCAATGGATAACAGTACTTGTAGTCTATACATGAAACTGTGAATGAATGACACAATGCTGTGAGTGGAGTTCCACATGGCCACACTGTTTTCAAACTGTGACAGTGGGTGCCGGGAGATGAACTCCCACCCACTGTCACAGAGAGGGGAGGGAGAACTGGAGGTGGGCATTTTTTTTGCAGGACATTGCACCTGTGATCAGCAGATCATGGGTGCAATGTCAGGCCCCTGCAGACTCTCAGGATAGTTGTCTGCCTGTACCTTGTGTGGGCAGGCAGTAACCTGAGAACAGGTAGATCAGTAAACTATGGGAGCACTCACTATTGCACTCGTAGTTCATTGAGAACTACAAGTCATCAGCCACAATGGCTGATGGTACTTGTAGTCTATCCATTCACAGGAAACTGAATGAATGACTCAGCCATGTGCCAGGTGGAAATGCCTGTCCAGGAATCCAGTAGTATGCCGTGCCCCATAGATGAAGCTCCTGTTCAAGTACAAAAACTGGCTGACAACACACCAAATTCACATTGTTTTAATGTATAACTAAAGGCAAACTTTTTTTTTTGTTTTGGATAGAAAGGAAATGGATTAGAACACCTGTCCATTTCTATTACAGTCTGTGCCACTGTTAGGGAGATTCACCCTCTCTATGTGTCCTATTTACCATTATCATCGAATGTGAAAGGAAAAGAAACTCCAAATTTTGGGTTGTCCCCAGAAAAGTGATAGAGGGAAATTCTTCCAATGGGAACACTAGTTATGGTAACCTGGGGGGCCCCAAGTGATTCCTTTAATTTTCAGGGATTTTCTCTCACTTCCTGTTGTGGCTATGGGAAAGGAAGTGAAGGGAAATCTCCTTAATGGGATACAGATAGCAAAAAGTAAACTGGCAGGATTTATAATCCTCCCTTATTCTTTCCTAAATAAAGAAAAACGTTTTGCCTATAGTTCTACTTTAGAGATGAGCGAATTTTTCAAAAATTCGATTCGGCTGATTCGGCGAATTCCAGGAAGGAATTCAATTCGATGCGAATTAATTCGCTACGAAGTTAACTTATAAAAAGGGTTTCTAGGCTTCAGAGAGCCTTTAAATTAGTGCAGAACACTGTACCTTTAATTTAAATGCCCTTGGAGATGAGGAAGGAGAAGGAGAAGGATGAGAAGAAGGAGAAGGAGAAGGATGAGAAGAAGGAGAAGGATGAGAAGAAGAAGAAGGAGAAGGAGAAGGAGAAGGAGGAGAAGGAGAAGGAGGAGAAGGAGAAGGATGAGAAGAAGGAGAAGGAGAAGGATGAGAAGAAGGAGAAGGAGAAGGATGAGAAGAAGGAGAAGGAGAAGGATGAGAAGAAGGAGAAGGATGAGAAGAAGGATGAGAAGAAGGATGAGAAGAAGGAGAAGGAGAAGGAGGAGAAGGAGAAGGATGAGAAGAAGGATGAGAAGAAGGAGAAGGATGAGAAGAAGGATGAGAAGAAGGAGAAGGATGAGAAGAAGGAGAAGGAGAAGGATGAGAAGAAGGAGAAGGATGAGAAGAAGGATGAGAAGAAGGAGAAGGATGAGAAGAAGGACAGTTCTGTGACAGTTTCTGTCTATTTCTGACAGTTCTGTGACATTCACTCCATACAGCGGTTTCAACCGCTGTATGGAGGGAATGTCCCAGAACTGTCAGAAATAGTCTATTTCTGACAGTTCTGGGACATGTATGGAGTGAATGTCCCAGAACTGTCAGAAATAGTCTATTTCTGACAGTTGTGGGACATTCCCTCCATACAGCGGTTTCAACCGCTGTATGGAGGGAATGTCCCAGAACTGTCAGAAATAGTCTATTTCTGACAGTTGTGGGACATTCACTCCATACAGCGGTTTCAACCGCTGTATGGAGGGAATGTCCCAGAACTGTCATAAATAGTCTATTTCTGACAGTTCTGGGACATTCACTCCATACAGCGGTTGAAACATTGTATCTATTTGTTTCCATAAATGACATTCTGCAGATACACTTAGAGGAGCTCTGCAGATACACTTTTTGCCGGCTTGGAATTATTCTTATTTTCATCCTACTTCTTCTTCTTCATCATCATCCTCATCCTCTTCTTCTTCTGAGGATGAGGATGAGGATGAAGAAGAAGAAGAAGAAGAAGAAGTAGGATGAAAATATCTGCAGCATAGAGGAACTCTGCACATACACTTTTTGCCGGCTTGGAATTATTCTTATTTTCATCCTACTTCTTCTTCTTCTTCTTCATCCTCATCCTCTTCTTCTGAGGATGAGGATGAGGATGAAGAAGAAGAAGAAGAAGTAGGATGAAAATAAGATTAATTCCAAGCCGGCAAAAAGTGTATGTGCAGAGCTCCTCTAAGCGTATCTGCAGAGCTCCTCTAAGTGTATCTGCAGAATAGAGGAACTCTGCACATACACTTTTTGCCGGCTTGGAATTATTCTTATTTTCATCCTACTTCTTCTTCTTCTTCTTCATCCTCATCCTCTTCTTCTTCTTCTGAGGATGAAGAAGTAGAAGAAGAAGAAGAAGTAGGATGAAAATAAGAATTCCAAACCGGCAAAAAGTGTATGTGCAGAGTTCCTCTATTTCTGACAGTTCTCTGACAGCTTCTTCACATGTACAGCGGTTGAAACATCTGTATCCTAAATGGAAACTAATAGATACAATGTTTCAACCGCTGTACATGTGTTCCTTCTGTCAGAGAACTGTCAGAAATAGCGGAGCTCTCTGCAGGGACACTTTTGCCGGCTGATCGGGAAAAATCCGATTCGCGCACCCGAAGTAGGCAAATATTCGGATTCGACGCGAATCGAATTTTTCCTGAAATTCGTATCGAATTCCGGTTCGCCTGGTTCGATTCGCTCATCTCTATTCTACTTCAACTGTGGAAGTATTCACCATAAGGTAGGCATGAGGCTGCTCCCTACACAAGGCAAACAGTGCAGGCTCAATACAGTCACTTTGCTAAATGCTGCTGTTCCACTCTAAGGGTATTAGCCTGCCACACGAACGTCACCACATGCTGCCATAGCCAGTTTGGTCTGGTTGGTGGCCATCTTTGAATTTTTTGAATCTTTGATCTACATGTATGTATACCTGCTGTGTTTACACAATATAGGCTATCATATCAGTACTGGACTTTATTTTCTATACCCACTATACTGGTACATCCTTTTGCGTTGCCTATGTGTTTTTTAACCACTGAAGAAATACAAAATTTACTACACTATATGAGCCTTCTGTTTTGGTGGCTTTGTTTGAGCCTCATAAGGTGGACTTCATTGGGATGCTGGTCTTACCTGATGCTGAGTGTAAGCTTTACCTGTGAGCGGTTCCTACTAACTAAGAGGGTCCATTAAGAGGTCTGGAGGATAATCCCTGGATTCAACAAGTGTCGTTCGAGTACTACAACTCTACCGGGTTCCAGATGACCACCAATGCCCATATAGGACAGGAGCCTGATGATCTGCAGATTTATGATATCAGAAAATTCCAGACAAAAAACAAAAACAAAAACAAAACCTTTCTTTTTTTAACTTGTTAGGTTGCTTTAACTGACATTATATGCAGATTGAAGTTCATTACTTTGATCTGCAGATGAATGAACAGAGTAGATACAAATACTGTATTACATCATGTTGCTTTGTATCTTTCCTGGGTCTGAGAAGTATTTTGAGAGACTCCTTTTTTTTTGACAGCTTCAGCTACCAAAAAATCAGAGACAAGAATTGCTATGGGGGGGGGAGGTATGGGCTCCTTAACTCAGCACTCCAGTCACCTATGTTGTTTCTACTTTTTGCAACTTTAAAACTTTAAGGAATGTGTCATCATTGTTGGGATTATTAACTACACTTAGCAAATAGTTAAAAGGATTTTGTGTTCTTGATCCTTCCTTCTCCTAACCTTGGGATATTGGCAGGTTCCAGTTGGTACCCTGGGGGGGGGGGGGTGCCATGTGCATAGTAACCTGGTAGATCTAGGGAATCATCCTATGTCCAGGAAGAAATAGGTTAAAGAGTGCATGTACTCCCCCACCACCACCACCACATGGTTAACTGTACAAGTGGAGGACATACAGCCCAGTATATGTTTTAATTTTCCAACAAAATCAGCCTTGATGTTGGTCTCTGACCTTTCTTGTTGCCATCCCTCTTTCCATTGCCATTATGTGTATTGCAGGACCAGCGGCCTGCATTAAATGTGATGAAGTAGAAGGGCCAGAGGGGTTGTTGGTATTATCAATGATGTGGAAGAAGGGGGTTAGCAATAGAAGCAGACCCTTCAATAATGCTCCCAAGAAATGCTGGCACTATAAATGTTACTCACCATCAGAAATTATTTTATTTTTATGCTGCCTTTTATGTGAGGAAGGAAATCCTCCATAGGTTAAAAGTCCCTACTCCACCCACTGCCACTCTTGTGGCTATCTGCAATAATAAATAAAGCCTTACTTCTTTACAAATCTACTTATTTGGGGCAGTGCTGCTGTAAAAAGTTAATAAAATATGGACAAGATAGATAGATGCACAAATGCCAATATGGGAGAGAAGAATACCCAGCTGTATCAGGACAGCTCAATTCATAGGCAATATGGGCATTAGAGCGTGTATTAGGGTGGTAGCATTAAAAACTGAACTACTCAGCAAGTCAACTATTTTTCCTTGCCACTGCTGTTCTGTACAATCAGCAGATGGATTGGGGACAGTATAAAAAAGAGAGGATTAGATAACAGCAGGGTCAATCAGCCTTTTTGTACATTGTGGAGGATTAACCCCTTAGGTTCCACAGCAAGTATAACAAGCATGCTTTACTGCATATACAGACTGATGTTACTGTTGTGGGTTTAGTAACACTTTAACATTAATATCAGGGTCTTTCATCAGCTAGTAAAAGGATTTTGTTAGGCAGCCCAGGTTCAGATGAATAAAGTGCATGTGGAAAAGTAAGGACACCCCTTAGAAATTGTTAACCTTTTCTATGTATATCAGTAGTAGACTGATTTTTAGCATTGTGGGTTCAGTAACACTCCAGCAAAAAAAAGAAAACAAAAGTCTACTTATTTTCAGCAGAAATAAAAAATAACAGCGTGTAAGCAGGTGCTTCCAATAGGTTAACAGTTTCCTTCTGTTGTGTTCATGCTTGAGGCTGCTCAGGTCTACAGTGATATAATTTATGTTTGCAACATTTGTCCTGGGTAGAACTATTGGGCTGGTGGATCTGAGAAGGACGGGTAAGACCCCTGGTCAGATTTTCTTAGTCTTTTTCAGAGGTTGCCATCTCCCTGCAGGTCAACCAATATAAATAAGTACCCTAAGGAGCTGATGGGAAAACTGTCAAGATGTAGTCGTTATGCTGTCAGTTTACCCCTTTGTGGGATCCCATCCAGGGTCCAGGGGATATGGATTTGCATGGACTTATGCTTACAGATGCTGATCTTTGTATGAGCACTGTGTGCCTTGATATGAATTACTTTCATGAACTTGCCTAAGGTATGACAACTTTATGGGGCACTAGAAATATTTGTACAGGAAAGTGTGTGGAAAAGGTCTCCGAGAACTGTTTGTGTTACCTGCATCTACCTCAGTAAAAGATTTTTCATTGTTCATCTAACGTGCTTGGTCTGAAGTTTCTGAAGAGATGCATGCATTGCGTATATAAGAACAGGGCTTGTACAAAAGGGGAGTAGCAGAGATACAAGAGGGACACTATGAAAGGGTGAATGCGGGTAGATGCAGCTATATTGTCATTGCCATGAGTAATCAGTGTACCGCTACCTTTGTGAAGGCTTCTGTGTTGAGAGTATCCCTAAGCTTTCCTCCACACAGCCAGGCAACATGTATTTTTCACACATATTTGTATCCAAAGACAGTGATCAGTGCATGAACTTGGTTTTGTTGCTTTATTAATGGAATTCAACTAGGATAGGGAAATAGGGATTATGGGATACTCAATTTGACTTGAAACAATGGAAGGGGGACACTTTCTTCCTATGTACAAAGCAGATCCTGGACTGTTCTTTTCCTGAAAGCCGTCAGTCATTGCAGATCAGTAGCATCTGCCCCTTACAGGAGAGGAACTAGCAGCCCCTGAAAACATCACTCTACTTCTTGTAGCCACATGCAGAGATGTTTTCTCTCCCCCTTACAGAGCTGCTCCCAGCTCCACAGCCTGCAATCACTACCAGCCCTCCTGGCTTCCTGGATGATCTCCTGGTACAAGGATAAAGGATTGAGCTCAATGCTGTCCTTTGAAAGCTTGCTACGTTTGGCATTTTTTCCCCTTGTAGATCCCAAAGTGTGCTGCTGTACTCACACTGTCCTCTTTGCTGTCTACTGCTCCAGGTCTTCATCCCATCTGCACCTCTCTGCAGAATGTATCTTCCTGAGCCAGCCCGAGCACAGCCTAGAGGCTGGTTACCCCCCACACCTAGGGGGCCCTTCCTAGGCACCGGCAGTGTCCTCAGCACTCCACCTTCCACTTGACTCCCCTGTCAGCCTGACTCTCCCATATTTATATGCCAGTCCATCACTCTGCCAGGGCCTCCAAACCTGGGATTGGCCAGACTCCCCGTGAATATGCAGATTGAGCCTCCACCCCTTCCTTCTTACCAAACTTCCAGAAGGTTCTATAGTCCCCCAGAGCCAGGAGGAGACCATAGAGCCACAACCTGCTGAGTCATCCAGCAATAACCCAGTCCCAATCACAACTACCATAATTCATAAACAATGATTTTGTCTATAACACACTACACTATTCTAGTAGCGCACTAGAGGGTGCTACACCAGAAAGTGGTGGAAAATGTTATAGTAGCCAACCAGTGGAAGTTAGGTGACTTGGCATGGGAGACGGTATACCCTGGTAGTGAGGGAGTTGGTGAACTTGACCCCCTCCCTAGTGACCACTACCCAGGGGCGGACTGACAACTCATGGGGACCCTGGGCAATAGGGAATCATGGGGCCCGTGTCCTTGCCCACACTCAAAAAAGCCTATAAAAAGGGTACCAGGGGCATTTCATGGGGCCCCCTACTGACCCCGGGCCCTCGGGCAGTGCCCGAGTGCTCGAATGGTCAGTCCGCCCTTGCCACTACCCCCACATCTCCAGGACCAATCTTGTGACACATGGAACCTATGCACCTAGCCTGGAGACCACAAGGAGGGAGACAGAAGTGGATCCAAGTAAAATGTTAAAGCTCATTAGCAACAGAGAACTGATCTGTGTGAATTTTGAAAATCTCACATTGTCACTGGGAGTGATTTGGCAAACATGGCTGTGCTTTGGGAGCAGGACACAGTCTCTTTGGTGTTCCCTCAGAAATGCTATATTTGTAAGAATAGAGAAGGTGTAAAGTAACATGGGGAAAAGTGCTTAATAGTGAAGTGCTTAGTGTACAGAAGTAGAACTTTGCAAGGCGACCATCTCACTTCTAAATGGAGGTGCCACCTTAATGCTGATTTTAGCATGACTTCGGCCCCTGTGCCTGTGTCACCGGGCATTTGTGACCGCATTCTCGAGGGTCCCCATTGGACATGTGAAGCCCCACCCACAAGCGAATCAGCCACACAAAGGTTTTACCCACAGGCAGAAAAGTCCAGTCTGAGCCCTTTTTGGCAGCTTCCAGCAGACATGTAGCACTTCAAACAGTTGTCGCCTCTACAAAATCCTTACTACTCCACAATTGCTCTAGGAGCTTCCGGTCTTTAAGGACTGCTTCCTGGAAGGCTTATCCCTTTTGAGACCAAAGTCCCCATAATAGGGGTGAAGATTCTTTCCCACCAGAAAATCTCTATGACGTTCCATATTCCGGGTCCCAAGTAAGACATTAAAAATCCTAAAAGGATTGAGGACCCATGAGAACATCAACTGAACACAAATCTTCCCCCTTAGAGGGACCACAACCTAATTATGGGTGAAACATAGCGCCCGTCAAGGACCCATCCTTGCCATTCTGTACAAATGTTAAGGTTGAACGCCAGGAAAACAGCTAAATATACAGCCGAAATACTTAAGAGCTGTTGTACCTACCAAATGATTTGTACTACTCTCCAGGGCTACCACAAGGCCCAGCCATGGTGCAATTAAGTACCACTTACAGGTATGGTCCCTCCCACAGTCTGTGACTGAACATTAAAAGCAGAAGAAACAGACTGATGAGCTCATCTCTCTGTAACTCTGCTCTCTCCTCCTATGAGAATGCTCCTTGTACCTCAGAGAAACTGACTTCCACCTTGTGCTGTTTCCTTCTCTCTCAATCTGAGTTCTGCTGTGTAGATGGTTACGAAAGGCTGAAACTAAGTCAAATTCAAGTACTTACACTGCTTGCATGTAAAAAATAAATTTAAAGATGTATTATTGAAAACAGAACTGCCCTAGTTTGTGCCTTTTATATCTCAATGGCCTTAAACTTGGCGAATGTCACCATAAAACAAAATTTGTAGCTACTGAAAATATTCTAGAATGTTTCTTTAATAGCAAAAAAAAGGAGACTATTGCAATTTGAATAAGTGAGGAATAAAGATATCTACCCTCCGCATGTGACAGTCTTGATAAACCTCGGTATCAAAACTTCTTTTTGGATTATATAAAAAGTTGGTAACTAGGAATCATTAGCTGGTTGTATTAGGTGATTTCAGCAGCTCTTCAGTGTAAAACAATCTACTGCTTTTCAGCTAGACTGGACATCTTCCTGAAGTTATTACATAACAAATAAATGAAGTGTCAGCAGATTTTCCTCTTACCCATGTCTCGGTTGTTCTGGGTTCACATTGGGTTTGGATTCTGTAAAGAGAACATTGGTCCTGTGAGATATGTCACAATATATGGTGTTCAGTAACAGGATGCCCTGGCAGTATAATGAATGGGTGGGTGAATGTACAAGGATAGATACTGTACAATAATAGATGGGAGATAAAAACATGCATTACATTGACTTACCTGACATAACTGTGCTGCGTTGCCAGCTTCTGCTTCTTGGCAGTGAAAAGGCAATAAACTGGCAGCAGATAAAGATTGAATTATTAAGCAGAATTTGAGGAGGACAAGAGTTGTGATGAATGAAGGGAATGGAGAAGCAGGTAAGTGGTTAACTGGAGTTTGCTCTGCTCAATGTTCCCTAGTATGTCAGATGTGAAAGGACATTTCCACAGCCTCAAGTGAATTTACACAAGTCATTGATTCCTACTGCTGCTGAATTTACAATTTATAATCTTGGTAAATGGACATAAAGGCATCAAACGGTTTACACAGTATAATGGGTAAAGGATTGTTACGGTGCTGGCCTGAGTTTAGGAGGATCCATAGATGGACAAATCTCACATCTGTTTGAACTTTAGTGTCAATAAAGTAGACATCGTTAGCATGCGCCTGTGCCCAGACTATGGACATTTAGGCTGGATTCACACTTCTGCAATCTGATTTTGATCCTACATCCAGTGTGATTATGTGATTCAACTTAGATGCTACTTTGATACTTTGAAGTGGTTTGCATATTCTATGGGACCAAAACCATGCTGGAATTTCACCAAAGTAGAACAGGAACATTTTCCAAAACAGGGCAGTGCTGACTTGCATTGATGTGATCAGTCACCATTAAAAACAATGTGACTACCATTGTAATGCAATATTGTGCGACTCAAGTCACATGTGAAATTGCACTAGTGTGAACGAAGCCTAAAGAAATTACTTACTCTTAACAAGCTAAAACAAGTCCTCAGTGACCTCTTTTGTTGGGTGTACTGTGAAGTGAATTAATTCTCAAAGATTTTCACAGATAAAAAAAAATGCTTTTGTAGCACCCTCCTAGTTAGGTTGCTAGGATGTTAGGCAAAATTTGTTCTTTTGGCTCCTTAGTAGTCAGTGGAGCAGTTGTTGATTGCATTAGACTGTTCCATGTTCCACAAGATGCTGGTTTGGTTGTTTTCCCCTGCATTCTAAAGGATTCTAGTTGGCTGAGAAATCAAATAAGCAGTCTGAATATTTTTGGGGCTTCAGCCAATCCCTGGGGAGGTGTGCCCAGTAGGGGGCTGAAGAGCACATAAATAGCCTGAGGCCTGGTGCAGTCTTGTTCTAAATTCTGGGTCTAAGTTCTATGTCTATTCCTGCAGGAGGAGTTCCCAGCCTGAGGGCAGGCTACTGGAGCTGCTGCATTTTCATTGAGATCCCAGCTGTGGTATAGCTGGTGGGCCTATTTTTAAAAACCTTGCTGGCACTAATCAAGGGATTTCTCCTAAGGACCTGGTCTGGAGAGCTCACTGAAGAGTGTCCAGTGGAAGCTGAAAGGAGGCATCCAGCTGTCTGTGGCATTATGAGGGTTAACCTCTACCTCACTGAAGAGTGTCCGTTGGATAAGCGGATGGAAGCATCCGGTGACATGTGACATTGTGAGTACTGACCTGAGCTCAGGGTTCTAAGGACTGTGCGCTGCAGGGAGACTACAGGTAACACTGGTAACTGCTCTTTTGGCCTTTACACTGTGTGCACAATTATTAGGCAAGTTGTATTTTTGAGGATTAGTTTCATTATTGAACAGCTAAAGTGTTCTCAGTCAATCCAAAATGTTAATAAACGTTAAACCTGAATATTTAGAAAAGTAAAAGTGAGGTTTTGGCTTTCTTAGGAGAATATCTATGAGTGCACAATTATTGGGTAACTATTAGTGTGCAGATTTATTATGCAATTAAAGGAAAAGCAAACATTCCCCCTTTGCACTTGTTTATTTTCATCTGGTAAAGTAAAAATAATAAACAACTCAAAATTTACAAATAAACATTTCTGACATTTAAAAAAAAATGAAAAAAAATCAGTGACCAATAAAGCCACTCTTCTTATCATAAGCCTTCCATTCATCTAGTATGTCAGTTTTTTGATCTGTTGATGATCAACTTTTTGTGCAGCAACAACCACAGCCACCCAGACACTGTTCAGAGAGGTGTACTGTTTTCCTTCACTGTAAATCTCCCATTTAAGAAGGACCCACAGGTTCTCAATAGGGTTTAGGTCAGGTGATGAAGGGAGCCATGTCATTATTCTTTCATCTTTAAGGCCTTTACTGGCTAGCCACGCAGTGGAGTACTTCGATGCATGTGATGGAGCATTTATAATAAATATTAAATAAATGGTGCAGCGCTAAATATTAGAGCACAGTTTATACACACAATATATAAACATGCATGATATCACTCTAAGGGTGATCAATAAATACAAAAGTTCAATGTAATAGTGCGGATCATGGAGAGATCCCAATTCAAGGTGAGTGGACGTCCTGATCCAGGGTGTGATGGTGGGTGTGATCACACAAATAGGTGAAAAACGCACTCACCAGATGTGCGTTTAATATACGCAATATGCAATCCTGCGTCACCAGGCCATAAAACGATCATCAGATCCCAGATCAGATCGTACCCAGATCACCATCCCGGTTCCACAGAAGTGAAGTCATCTGAAACCGCTACCAGGTATCACCACCAGGGTCCTGAGTCCTCCAGATGGGCACTGCGAATGATAGCACTCACACAGAGTGCCCAATAAGAGACCTCATAGCGTGATACTGCTTTAGATGCTTTTATTCAGGGTTGGTTGGTGTGGGGTACATACAAAGATAAACCAAAAAGTTTACTGACCATATGCATTCCTAGGTGGTTAGGTGTCCTGCTGCTGCTGCCCCCCTGATGCGTTTCGTGCGATGCACGTATTCATAGGGTCCAGGGCTAGCCAGGACATCCTCATCAGTGCTATTTATAAATGTAAATGGCAAATTTGCCTAATAACGCCGCCATTTTCTCGGCTATCCGCGCATGCGCAGAACGCCGGCGTGGTCTCCCCGCACTACGCGCATGCGCGAGCGATCGACGCCATTTTGTCGTGGATCGCGGATGCGATCTACAGCAGGAAGTCTCCTACAGTGC
Source organism: Staurois parvus (assembly GCF_062004578.1). Taxonomy (NCBI): domain Eukaryota; kingdom Metazoa; phylum Chordata; class Amphibia; order Anura; family Ranidae; genus Staurois; species Staurois parvus. Next base: position 12,797,646 of record NW_028318326.1, read on the forward strand.
GGCGCCGTTTTGTTGGCAGTGTAAAGGGATAAAGGAGCAGTATTAACTGCTCAGGATTTATACAGCCAAAAAGCCATTACAAAAGCATCCCTGTGCAAACTGAGAAGAGAGATTGCTCACACTCCTAGGCTCAGATTCAGTGCACAGGGGATATTCTTTAGGAACCAATTATAAATAAGAAGACCTGGAACTCACTCAGGATTATATATATATATAAATATATATATAAAAAAAGCCTATATAATATTACATAAACTCCATTCTGTTTTGCTGAAATCAAATCAGGTAAGGGATTAAATCAGCATAAATATTCACTATTAGTATACAAATATAAATAGCACTAAAATATATGGTCAGACAGAAATACATAAATACAATATATGTGTACAATTTAAATTAGCAGTTAATGTATATAAATATATATGAAAACATATGGTCAAAAACTTCAATACAATCCAAAATCTCATGATTACATAATAAAAACACATGATTAAAATAATAATAATAATAATAATACTTCTGTGGAACCGGGATGGTGATCTGGGTACAATCTGATCTGGGATCTGATGATCGTTTTATGGCCTGGTGATGCAGGATTGCATATTGCGTATATTAAACGCACATCTGGTGAGTGCGTTTTTCACCTATTTGTGTGATCACACCCACCATCACACCCTGGATCAGGACGTCCACTCACCTTGAATTGGGATCTCTCCATGATCCGCACTATTACATTGAACTTTTGTATTTATTGATCACCCTTAGAGTGATATCATGCATGTTTATATATTGTGTGTATAAACTGTGCTCTAATATTTAGCGCTGCACCATTTATTTAATATTTATTATATATGTTCGATTTGGAGGTTTTACTTGGTTACCTTTTCGATGTATCAGCTGCTCACTAACGTTTTTGTGTATACACATCGATACACTTTTTGCATTTAAGTCGCGCTCACTATAACATCTTTTATTACTATGTGATGGAGCATTGTCCTGCATAAATATCATGGTCTTCTTAAAAGATTCAAACTTTTTCCTGTACCACTGCTTGAAGAAAGTATCTTCTAAAAACTGTCAGTAGGTTTAAAAGTTGATTTTGAGTCCATCTCCAACCTGAAAAGGTCCAACTAGCTCATCTTTAATAATACCAGCCCTTACCAGTATCCCACCCTCACTTTGCTGGAGAGTTGAAGCGGAACTCTGTGTCCGTTACTGATCCAGCCACAGGTCTATCCATCTGGTCCGTCAAGAGTAACTTCATCTCATCAGTCTATAAAACCTTTGAAAAATCTCCAGATATTTCTTGGTCCAGTCATGACGTCTCAGCTTATGTGTCTTGTTCAGTGATGGTCGGGATTCAGACTTCCTTTCCTTGGCCTCTCTGAGCACTGAACACCTTGTACGTCTGGGCACTCCAGATAGGTTGCAGTTTTGGAATATGACAGCACTGGAAGATAATGGGTTCCTGGTAGCTTCATGTTTGATTCTTCTCAAATTTTTGGCAGTTAATTTGCGTCTTTTTTTTTCTCAAGATGTTTCTTGAGACCCTGTTGAATATTTGCAACAAAACATTTGATACTTCTGAATATCTTAGCAATTTGACTTTTCAAAGTTAGTTAAATCTTTTTTCCTGAGGGAAAATCTTCCTAAAAATTATGCACACCTTGATATAGAGTGTTGATTTCCTTAGGCCACACCCTCCCTCATTACACAAATAAATATCACCTGATATGCTTAAATCCAATAAGCATTCAAAATGATACAGCTTGGAGTTGGACAATATACATAAAAAAGGTTGATTTGATCAAAATACTCACCTAATAAATGTGCACACAGTGTATGGCTGTTTATGTTTATCAGGAGCCGGAGGGACAGGTTCCCGTTCACATGATCACTGACATCCAATCCCAGTGATCACATGACTGAGACTGCAATGCCTCTGGTGTTACAAACTTTTAAAGAGCCAGCTGCTTCCAGCAGTAAGGAGTTAAATTAAGGTTTTGGTTGCTTTCTAACAGCTTAGAAACACCTGCTGTGTGTTTACATTAGAGGGCTGTCAGACTGCCAAGATTTTGCCCTACATAAAAAATAGCTGAGATTTCGATATCTGTGTTATGAACTTTGAAGATGAAGTTCTCCACGAGGTAACAAATTGAGGGATTTTTCCATCACCTCTTGTCCCAGAGATGAATTCTCTCTAAGCCTTGCTTCACATCTGTGAGGGTGGTGCCGCTGCGGGACCCACACAAAATACCTGCAGCCGCACCACCCACAAAAAGGAATGCGGGACCAACAGGTGAGTGCCATTAATTCTAATGGCACGCCTCCCACACTGGAAATCGCAACCGTACTGGGAACCTCAGTTCCTGTGCGGGCTGCAATCTATGAGGAAGTGCAGGGACTTCTTCTCCACGTGTCCTGGGGCACGGGAGTTCATTCAAATGAATTGGCTCTTGTGTTCGTGCAAAATGCGGCTCGCACGGCCGCACATATGTGAACCTGGCCTAAAACAAGGGGAAATTACTTTTTAGACAGTTGCCACTAATGGTGGATTTCCCCTCTGTCCCTCTACTGATTGTAACTTTTTGGATCTCCAATCCCTTCCCCTGGCAGTGTTGGCAGTGCTGGGCTTGTTTGTAAATCAATTTTTTAGAAGATTACAAAAAAGTTTCTATGGTCCAACAATCCTAAAGAGCTCTTGTTCTGTGGCTTACCTTGGCAGCATACTGGTGTTTGAATGATGGCTTTCCTTCTTGCATGGATGTGTAATACTTTAATACTTTCTGCTGCTACATAGCCTACTTGTTGGGAGATTTTCAATAGAATTGGTAACTGATAAATATTCTAATATATTTTACGGGATTTATATAGTGCCAACACTTTACAATGTGAGGGCAAACAGTACAGTTACAATACAATTGAATACAGGAGGAATCAGAGGGCCCTTCTTGTTGGAGTTGTAAACAAGACATTGCCCTATAACTTTAGGTAATGCTGAGAATCAGCCACATGGTTTCCACATCTCCAAGCAGGATCACAGGCTTTTCTTTTCTCTAGCATTTAAAATTTTTTAACTTAATATATCTTAAAGCATTGTCCACGCAGGCAGATAATCTTAAACTGTACTTGTGCACTTATCAAATGTCCTGAATCGCCAAAACCCGTAACAGGCACCTCCAGGTCCCTGCAAACAAGTTTAATTTTGCTGTAGAAGTTCAGTTCAGTAAGCCTTGAAAACCTGTTCTACTTTAAAAACCACTACTGTAACTATGAAGTTGGTACTAGGTTCTGCCTCCCTGCTGGCCTGTCACGATAATTGGCAGCTTTACTGTTGAATGAGGAGGCATGGAAAATGGGAAGGGGTAAAGCAATAACTTAAAGGAGTTCCCTGGCTTCAGGAACCAAGGGGATCTACACTCACCAGCCACTTTATTAGGTACACCTTCCTAGTACCGGGTTGGACCCTCTTTTGCCTTCAGAACTGCCTTAAAGGATAAGCGCTGAAAAATCCACCCCTAGACCTCTGAGAGCCCCGCCCCAGACCTCAGAGAGCAAGTGTTGAGCCCAGCTGTCTAGGTAGGTCCTTCTTACTATAGACTGCTTAAGGACTGTTATCCCGCACCCTGACCTGTGTTTTATTAACTGTAAATCTGTGCATTAATGAAAGGTAGAATTTGAAAAATGGCTATGTAGTTGCTCTCAGGAGTTGCTGCAGAGCCAATTGTATATGCCAAATGGTTTACATACAAGGGACAGTTTTATTATATAGGGACGAAGTTGCCTTAAGATCAGTTGCCTCAGTCTCTGATCATCTGCTGTAGTACGTTCACAGTCTCTGGTTATCTCCTGTAGTATATCCGCAGTCTCTGGTCATATCCTGTAGTACATCTGCAGTCTCTGATTATCTCCTGTAGTACGTCCGCAGTCTCTGGTCATCTCCTGTAGTACGTCCGCAGTCTCTGGTCATCTCCTGTAGTACGTCTGCAGTCTCTGATCATCTCCTGTAGTACATCTGCAGTCTCTGGTTATCTCCTGTTGTGCATCCACAGGCTCTGGTTATCCCCTGTAGTACATCTCAGTCTATGAGCATCTCCTCTAATACGTCCGCAATCTCTGGTCATCTCCTGTAGTACGTTCATAGTCTCTGGTTATCTCCTGTAGTATGTTCGCAGTCTCTGGTCCTAACCTGTAGTATGTCCGCAGTCTCTGAGCATCTCCTGTAGTACGTCCGCAGTCTCTGAGCATCTCCTGTAGTACGTCCGCAGTCTCTGGTTATCTCCTGTAGTACGTCCGCAGTCTCTGGTTATCTCCTGTTGTACGTCCGCAGGCTCTGAGCATCTCCTGTAGTACGTCCGCGGTCTCTGGTTATCTCATGTTGTACGTCCGCAGGCTCTGGTTATCTCCTGTAGTACGTTCACAGTCTCTGGTTATCTCCTGTAGTACGTCCGCAGTCTCTGAGCATTTCCTGTAGTACGTCCGCAGTCTCTAGTCATCTCCTGCAGTACAACCGCAGTCTCTGGTTATCCCCTATAGTACATCTGCAGTCTCTTAGCATCTCCTATAGTACATCCGCAGTCTCTGATCATTTCTTGTAGTACGTCTGCAGTCTCTGGTCATATCCTGTACTACGTCCGCAGTCTTTGGTCATATCCTGTAGTACATCCGCAGTCTCTGGTTATCTCCTGTACTACGTCCGCAGTCTCTGGTTCTCTCCTGCAGTATGTCTAGCACTAAATAATATAAAGCATCGACATCACGGCAATATGTAATCAATGAAGCAACTGCTCATTTCGAGGTAGTTGGTCAAGGGGTGGATCTGTTTAATTGTCCTCTTTTAAGCCACTCTTATACACAATCTGGTCCTGTCCCAGTATTGGCTGTTTTTATGTGGAGTATCTGTTCATTGCATGTGTTCTGCTGAAAGTTACGGTCCTACCGATTAAGAATGGAGGGTTTGGAGCCATTAATTAAAGAGGCGGCTATTTTAAAAAATCGTTTGTCACCACTTTGGGCTTTTTTTTCGAGGATAATGTCTATCTAATGTCTATGATGTCACCCATATTACCTAAAGAGTGCTGACTGACCACTCGTAGTTGGGCGTCACAATCCTTCTGGTAAGCCTTGAATGAGAGTGGATGGTGCCACTCGGCTATCTCTGGAAGTTTCCTGTTTCCATCACGGCATGTGGAACTGATCAAATTTTGATTGTTCATCACTTTATTTTCATGGACACTGTATGATCACAAAATTTTCATGTTATAAGATATTTAATTGTATCATTTTTACTTGGTTAATGAGTTGAGTGCTGTACTTTTTGTTGTATACTTTATGTTAGCAGGCACCTGGAGGAATTATAGAGCGCTCAAAGGGCGGCAAGGCCAGACAACTCAATCTGTGACAGTTTTATCAGGCCTGGTGCGCCCTGTAGGGAAGAGCTGTGTCCTGTGACTGCTGGGTCTGATTACTTGGAGGTGATGAGTGGACTTATACACAAGAGCAACAGCATGTTACTTTATTCTGAAGTAATCATTCAGTAAACTAAGCTGCATTATGCTTTGCTGAGTTCTCTATCTACTCCTCTATTGCTTGCCTTATTTTTGCTTAAAATATGCAATACATGTGGACTAATAGCTTGATTAATATGCTGCTTTATTTGTTCATTATTTGGGATTGCTCCACTGCTTAGTGAACAGTAATTATGTGTGGTAACCTCTAACAACCAATCAGTGAACAGAGGGGCCCCAAGAAAATGTTTGCCCAGGGTCCAATCAATCTTAAAGATGGCCCTGGGTGTAACATATCATGAAAGGTGAACTTATCCTTTAATTATTCTTGGCATATATTCACCAAGGTGTTGGAAACATTCCTCAGAGGTTTTGATCCATATTGACATAAGCTACTGTTGCCTTTCTATCATCTCGAACCAGTCTGCCCATTCTCTTCTGACCTCTGAAATCAACAAGGCATTTCCATCCACCCAACTGCCACTCACTGGATATTTTCTCTTTTTCAGACTATTCTCTGCAAACCCTAGATATGGTTGTGTGTGAAAATCCCAGTAGATCAGCAGTTTTTAAATACTCAGACCAGCCCATCTGGCACCAACAACCATGCCACATTCAAAGTCACTTAAATCCACTCTCTTTCCCCATTCTGATGCTCGGTTTGAACTTCAGCAGGTCGTTTTCACCACATCTAAATGCCTAAATGCATTGAGTTGCTGCCATGTGATTGGCTGATTAGCAATTTGTGTTACCAAGCAATTGAACAGGTGTACCTAATAAAGTGACAGGTGAGTGTATATTTCAAAGTTGAGATTTGAGAGTGAGAAGTGTTTGAAAAGAATGCACCATGACACCTTTGTTTCCTTTATTATACTAAAGTTGTATAAGCTAATTGAAAAAAAAAAATAGCCATGACAATATTTAGTAAGATGACCATTACAGTACAGTCATACAAATTGTGCATATAGGGGATGAACGATTTCTTCTTTTTTTTTTTGCTTAGAAACTCTTTACTAATCCAGGAATTGTTAGCAACTGACTGCTTACGTAATAAAAAAAAAATGCTTATGCAGTGTATGCCAACATCTTTGTTTTCTGAACAGCACTAAATACATAACTACAATTTAAAAAAAAAAGTGTTGTGTTGTTCTGAGCTCACAGTCTTTTCTGCACATAAAGGAATATTACAGGGATATGGCATATCACATAATCAAGTGGAACAAAGCTATATTTCACACTGTGAAAAACAAGAATTTGCTGATGAAAATAGTATCATTAGTAGCAACCAACAGGGATTTATGAAAGACTGTTTTTGCCAGGCCAGCTTTTCAACATTCTATGAGGAGGTAAGTTGTAGTTTGATCAGCGGAAGACCTGTGGACAAGTCTATATGGATTTTGCTAAATTATTTGATATAAACACTTAATTTAAAAATTGATGAGATCCCATGTACCTGGAGAGAAAACTGGTTGCAGGAGCATGTCAGAACAGACTGAACAGGCTAGAGGTGTGAAATACCCCTGAGCTCTGTCCTGGGGCCAGTTCTGTTTAACTTATTCACAAGAGACAGGGGTTGGAATAAATAGTTCAGTCTCAGTATTCACTGATTATACAAAGCTAAGCAGGGCAATAACTTCACAACAGGATGTGGAAATTTTAAAAGACTTCAATAAAATATAGGGGTGGGCCGCTAAATGGCAGATGAGGTTCAAAGTGGAAAAATGTAAAGTAATGCACTTAGGGGCTAAAAATATGAATGCAAGTTATTCATTAGGGCAGTGATGGCGAACCTTTTTGAGCCCGAGTGCCAAAACTGCAACCCAAAACCAACTTATTTCTTTCAAAGTGCCAACACTGCAATGAAACCTGAATATCGAGCTTTTGGTTTAGAAAAAACAACTCGTACAGTAGTGCAAACTAATTAACAGTACAGGGATGACCAGAGACTGCGGACACAGTACAGGGATGACCAGAGACTGCGGACACAGTACAGGAGATGACCAGAGACTGCGGACAGTACAGGGATGACCAGAGACTGCGGACACAGTACAGGGATGACCAGAGACTGCGGACACAGTACAGGAGATGACCAGAGACTGCGGACAGTACAGGGATGACCAGAGACTGCAGACACAGTACAGGGATGACCAGAGACTGCAGACACAGTACAGGGATGACCAGAGACTGCAGACACAGTACAGGGATGACCAGAGACTGCAGACACAGTACAGGGATGACCAGAGACTGCGGACAGTACAGGAGATGACCAGAGACTGCGGACACAGTACAGGAGATGACCAGAGACTGCGGACACAGTACAGGAGATGACCAGAGACTGCGGACAGTACAGGAGATGACCAGAGACTGCGGACAGTACAGGAGATGACCAGAGACTGCGGAAAGCACAGGGATGACCAGAGACTGCGGACAGTACAGATGACTGCTGACCTTTGGGGAGGGAGGGGGAGCGGGTACCTGAATTTGACAGCTACCCGCTCTTACTTCCGCAGAGTTTTTTTTTATCTTACCTGTTCCTTTATCCAGCCGCGCGCTGTCTTCCCGGCTTCTGTAGTGTGGGCGCTCGTTGGACAGCCGGATGCCCAGTGCGCATACGTGAGAAGCGCTGCGCTTTGTGATTGGTCCGGCGGCTTCTGGGATCTGTCATGTGTCCCAGGTACCGCCTTACCATTCACAAAGAGCACTGCTTCTTGCGCATGCGCACTTGGGACCCGGCTGTCATGCACACTACAGAAGCCGGGAAGACAGCGCGCCGCTGGATAGAGGGACAGGTACGGTCCCACTGCAGAGCTGAGCGGCCGGCCCGGTATTCTGACACGGCGGCGGTGGAAATACCGGACCGGCCGCTCTATATTCGCTCCATAAGACGCACTGACATTTTCCCCCCTTTTTTTGGGGGGAAAAAGTGCGTCTTATGGAGCGAAAAATACGGTATTCTCCTGGCGTGCCCACAGATAAGGCTCGGCGTGCCGGCTGTGGCACGCGTGCCACGGGTTCGCCATCACTGCACTAGGGGGTGAACCTCTGGGGGGAATGGAGGATGGAAAATAATCGGGGGGGTCTGAGTAGATCACAGACTCAGCAATAACATGCAATGTCAACCTGTAGGAAAACAAGACCAGCTGACTATTAGCACACAGGGGCGGACTGACAACTCATGGGGCCCCCTGTGCCCCTGCCTACACTCAAGCACACCCACACAACACCCTGCCTACATATTGCAGCTCAGCTGCATAAAAGGGGCATTTAAATATTTACTACAGCAAAGACTGCATGAATTTTCCCGACTTCTTTCCGTAGAAGCCACTGGGCACTTCCAGGTTTAAAGATGGTTGCCATGTGGGGGAAGTGAAAGAGAGGGGAGTGAGAGGGTGAAAAAAGAGGAGGGGTGTGAGAGAGAGCGGAGGAGGAGTGAGAGAGGGAGAGAGCGAGAGGAGGAGTGAGAGAGAGAGGAAAGGATGAGAGAGGAGGGGTGTGTTTTAAATTGGGCTAAAAATTGGGCATGGATTAAAAGGTGTGTGGTTAAATATTGTCTGAGATGACTTATATAGTGCAGAATGAGGTAATGTTAAATAGGGAATGTACAGTGTGGAGTGTATGACAGTGGGTAGTATGTACAGGAAGAGGAGTGCGGAGTGTATGGAGGTGGGTAGTATGTGTAGGATGGTGTCAGTAGGTGGTGTCAGTAGTTCTTCATTATTATTATTATTAGTATTATTTTTTTACAATTTTATTATTTGTTTTACAAATTAATGTTTTATTATTTTTATCATTTTTTTTCAAAATGCTTTTGGGTGGACAGTGGATGGTGTCAGTAGAGCAATGGCATGGGTGTCAGAATTTTTAAATTTTTGTTATCTAATTTTTTACTATTTATTTCTGTATAATTTTTTTCACAATGATTTTGTGGGGGCAGTGGACAGTGTCAGTAGGGAATGAACAGGGACCACTAGTATATGTTGGGCTGTCATTAGATTGGGATGAATAAACAGAACCTATACCCCCTTATATCGGAAGGGAAAGAAAAGAAAAAAGAAAAAGGAAAAAAAAAAAAAGGATGAGGGAGAGAATGGATGGAGGAAGAAAGGGGAGGAAAGGAAGGAGGGGTGGGAGGAAGGAATAAAGGGAAGGGATGGAGGAAGGAAGGGAAAGAAGAAAAGGGAGGGAGGGAATGGATGGAGGAAGGAAAGAAAATGGATGGAGGAAGGAATGAAGGAAAAGGAGGGAAGGGAGGAAGTTAAGAAGGGAGGGAGAGAACGGATGAAGAAAGAAAGGGGAGGGGAGGAAGGAAGGAAAGAGAGGGAATAGATGAAGGAAGGAAAAAGGAGGGAAGAAATGGATGGAGGGAGGAAGGAAGGAGAGGGAAGAAGGGGGCAGCACAGTGGCTAAATGGTTAGCACTTCAGCCTGGCAGTACTAGGGTCATTGGTTCGAATCCCAGCCATGGCACCATCTGCCTGGAGTTTGCATGTTCTTCCTGTGCCTACGTGGATTTCCTCCGGGTACTCCGGTTTCCTCCCACACTTCAAAGACATGCTGGTAGGTTAATTGGATCCTGTCCAAATTGTCCCTAGTATGTGTATGTATGAATGTGAGTTAGGGACCTTAGATTGTACACCCCTTGAGGGTTAGGGACGGATTTGACTGTACAACATATATGTAAAGCGCTGCGTAAATTGACGGCGATATATAAGCACCTGAAATATATAAATAATAAATAAGAAAGGAGGGGTTGGGGACAGGAAGGGAAGGAAGAAAAGGGAGGGAGGGAGGGAAGGAAGAAAAGGGAGGGAGGGAGGGAATGGATGCTGGAAGGAAGGAATGAAGGAAGGAAAAAAATGGATGGATGAAGGGAAGGAAGGATAGAAGGAAGAAAGAAAAGGGAGGGAATAGCTGGAGGGAGGAAGGAAGGAAATTAAAGGAGGAAAGGGAGGAAAGAATGAAGGGAGGGGATGAAGGAAGGGAGGGAGGAAGGAAGGATTGAAGGAGGTAGGAGGGGGGAAGGAAGGAATGACTGACGGACGAGAAGGGAGGGAATGAAAAAATGAAGGGAGGGGATAGAGGAAGGAATGAAGGTGAGGAAGGAAGAAAATGGATGGAGGAAGGAATTAAGGAAGGGGAGGGAAGGAAGGAGGGGAGAGAAAGGAAGAAAAAGGAGGGAGGAAATGGATGAAGGAAGGAAGGGAGGGAGGGAGGAGATGGAGGAAGGAAGAAAATGGAGGGAGGGAATGGATGAAGGAAGGAAGAAGAGGGAGGGAATGGATGGAGGAAGGAAGGAATGAAGGAGGGGGAGGGAAGGAAGGGAGGAAGGAAATTAAAGGAGGGGAGGGAGGAAAGAATGAAGGGAGGGGATGAAGGAAGGAATGAAGGGAGGGAGAAAGGAAGGAAGGGGGGAAAGAAGGAATGATTGAAGGACGAGGAGGAAGGGAAGGAAAAAATGAAGGGAGGGGATAGAGGAAGGAATGAAAGTAAGGAAGAAAAGGGAGGGAATGGAGGAAGGAAGGAAAAAAATGGATGGGAGGATGGAATGAAGGAAGGGAGGGGAAGGAAGGAGGGGAGGGAGGAAGGAAGAAAGAAAAAGGAGGGATGAAATAGAGGAAGGAAGGAAAGAAGGGGAGGGAGAGAGGGATGAAGTGAAGGAAGGAAAGAATGAAGGGAGGGGATGGAGGAAGGAAGAAAAGAAAGGGAGGGAATGGATGGAGGAAGATATGAAGGAAGGGACGGAGGAAGGAAGAAAAGGGAGGGAGGGAAGGGGGGGAAAGAGAGAAAGGGGGGGAAAGAGAGAAAGGGAGAGAGAGAGGGAGAAGGAGAAAGGGGGAGAGAGAGAGGGAAAAGGAGAAGGGGGGGGAAAAGGAGAAGGGGGGGGGGAAAGGAGAAGGGGGGGAGAGGGAAAAGGAGAAGGGGGGGGAGGGAGAAGGAGAAAGGGGGGGAGAGGGAGAGAGATTGAATCACAGAACTGCAAGCTGATCTTGACAGGGGAGAGCAGATCCTCGCTCCTCTGCTCTGCCGTGGAGGATGGGGGGAGGGGCTGGACACTGTCAGAGAAGACAAAGCATCGGGGGGGGGCAGGGCAGGAGGAAAATCTGATGCACAGTCAGAGATGATTGGTGCAGGGGAGGGACAGTGACAGCACCGATCTCCCTGCATGGATTTCTGCTACATATCCATGGGGACGGAGTGTGTGCAGTGAACACCCCGCATCCATGGATGATATGCCTTTCACCTTCCCACCGGCTCCATCACCAGCACAGTGACAGGTGAGCTACTTCTGGGTTGGGATCTGAGACTGCCTCCTCCTCTGCTCCCCACACTGTCACTGGACAGTGATCCTCTCATGGGCCCCCTACTGACCCCGAGCCCTTGGGCAATGCCCGAATGGTCAGTCCGCCCGTTAGCACGCATTAAAAATGGTGTTTACTCAAGAGATAAGACTATAATTCTACCACTTTACAAAATGCTGGTTTGGTCACATCTGGAGTATGCTGTCCAGTTCTGGTCACCAGTCCTCAGGAAGGATGTGCTAGAACTAAAGAAAAGCCAGAGAAAGGCAACAGAGCTAATAAGGGGACTGGATGACCTCAGTTATGAGGAATGACTACAGAAATTAAACTTATTCTCCCTGGAGAGGAGGTGTCTAAGAGGGGATATGATCGTGATATATAAAATTTTAAATGGCAACCCTAGCATTGGTAGGAAACTTTTTAATCTTGGGTCTTTAAAGAAGACATGGGACCACACAATGAAGTTAGGATCAATCTTAAACTGTTTAAGAGATTCTTTACTTAGTAAGGATGTGGAACTCCCTTCCACAATTGGTGGGGTCAGCAGGGGGTGTAGACAAATTCAGAAAACGTTGGATGTATTTCTTCACAAGAGAGGGATATGGAAAATGGTAGTGACATAAACACACACACACACACACACAAGTTGAACTGGATGGACTGGTCTCTTTATTCAACCTTACCAACTATGGAACCTGACTTTAGGAAATATAAAAATTAAGGATTAAAAAGGGCTATAGGATGAATGATTTTACACATTTCCCTAAAGCCCATTTTTCACTAGGTTTTTTTTTCTTAAAATCAGCACAGGACAGTACTTATATTTAAGTGTCACCTGTCCTAGTTGAAATTTTCCATCCTCTGACCCCCCCCCCCCCCCCCCCCCCCCACCAAACTGGTAAACCTCCGGTGCTTTGGGGGTAAATACAGCTGCTGGACCTGTCGCAGGCGCTTGTCACAAGTGCAGATGACACCTGCCCTTTCTTTCATTCATTGAAGCTGTACCACCAATCAAAGTGATCTATGAATTGAGGAGGTGGAACTTTCATTCATCCACCCATCCTCCATTCATAGAACAATTTTCATTGGTGGAAGCTATAGTACAGCTTCTATGTATGAAGGAGGGGAGCAGAATAGAGGAGACTAGTTGGCACCTTTGAAGAGTGCTTATGACAGATCCATTGGCTGCATTATCCCACACAAAACTGGAAGATTACTGCTGGGGGGTTGTGGGGTTACAGAGCATGGCAGATTTCAATTAAGATAGCCAGCACCAGGGACCCTAATCATTAAATGTAAGTACTGCTCCATGTGCTTAAAAAAGAACCCCAATAAAACAAACTTGGGCTTTAAGGTGTTATTGAACCCAAAAACAATATATAATAGATTGCAGCTTATTAATCCTTAGATGTGGTGACTGCATTAGTTTCCTTTTTTGTCTATCTTCTTTACTTCACCTGGGGATCCAAACTGTCTTAGGGTATCTGCATTCTGGATGAAGTAGTAAAGCAGACACCTTTGGAAAGCAGCATTTATAAAGTTAGGCCTGGTTCACCTAGGGCATACAATACTGCACACCCATGCAGAAGCCGTGTTTTCCCACATGGGGATGCACAGGTGTTCCATGCATCCCCACACAGGAAGTCCCATTGATTTCTGTTGGGACACAGCCTCTGTGTCCCAGTATGACATCTGTGTGGATGCCGATGCATGGGGGTCCATGTCCCCAATTGCAAAGAGGGTGAGTTTGGGGACATGGACCCACACCCATGACACAGCAGTTGTGTTTGTGTAGCCACTGTGTCCCATATTAAAGTCAATAGGACTTCCTACACAGGGCTGCATGGAACAGCTGTGCATCCCTGTGCGAGAAAGCACAGCCCTGCACAGGTGTATGCTATTGTATGCCCTGTGTGAACGAGGCCTTACAGCAAACAATTTTTACCTTTTTGGATACAAGTTGTACATAAATTAATAAAAGCTGATTGTTTTATGCTGCCGTCAATAGTAAATGGTTTGTCTCAACAATCTAACTGCTACTTTGGACAGCTTGGTCTGTTAGGAAGTTGAAAAATAACAGACTTACCAATAGGATCACCAGGTGAAACTAAATGGAAAAAAAAACCTAAATAAAGAAAATGAATGCAGCCACCGCATCTAAGAATTAGTGAGCTGCAATTTAATGACTTTTTGATTTTGAGCTTAATGTCGCTTCACATTCTTGCTAAGTATAAATGATCAGACTTGAAATCTCAGGAGATCAGTTACCAGAACAGAAATAGTTTCTACTATACAACTAATGTACTAAATATAATTGTGTTTCATAGTTTTTGGAGAACAATGCTAGTTTGTTAAAACCTGTGTAATTCATTCATTTTGTATCTCACCAAATGTCCCAAAGGCCTGGGACACATAAAATGCTTCCAAAAGATATCTGATACATAATATATACTTTGAACAAAGTTATGCCCAAATATCTTTTCTTAAAGTGTTGTGGGTTAACTTGCTGTGTCACCATCTGTAAGGTCTAAGAAACCTCACCAGTGTCATGCAGTGGTAATACAGAGTGACTGCACTACTGATTTCACTAATTACCTCACTAGAGGAATGTCTGTCCTTCTAGGTTTGACTATTAGTGTTTATCAGACATATAGTCTTTATGGTTGATTCCGCTAAGAAGAGAGCAGAGACCCATGAGAGACAATGCAGTGCTGTATATAGGAAAGGATGGCTGCTCCCGATCGATGCTGCTGGACAGAAACAAAACTATTGTTACTGAAACTCAACATTATCGTTAGCCTTTGTAAAGCAGTCATGAAGAGTTCTCTGTTCTCCACATCAGAGGCAGTGTTATCAATCTATAGAGCAGTGGGGAGGACTAGGTGTTGCCAGGAGCTGACTGACAAGCTACAGGCTTAAAATGCTCTTGGCGAAGTCGCCTGCAACATTTTTTTTTATCCCACTGTAGTTCAAGCAGGCATAACCTACATGAGAGTGGAAAATCTGGTCTGAACAAAGTGGTGCAAGATTGTTACTACCCAATCACAGGATGCTGTATTAGGTGGATTTTACTGCCATGATAAAGAGGTATTTGTGGGATTTTGCAGGAAAACGAGAAATATCAAAGTGCAGATACACTTAAAATGAAGTGCTGCAGCATTTGTAATAAATGGGAAGCCATAGTTGTACTGTCATCTGTCAACTTTAACTTGCCTGATATAGGATTCTAACTGCTCAACAGTCCTGAGTCTTCTTTGTTGTATTTTTATCTCAAGATGCACCAAATATTTCCAATTGGAGAAACATCTGGACTACAGGCAGGCCAATTAAGCAGCCAGACTCCTCTACTATGAAGCCATGGTGTTTTAATAGATGCATTATGCCGTTTAGCATTCATCTGCTTAACCCAGGGGTGTCCAAACTTTTTTGGAAGAGTGCCAGATTTGATGAAGTGAACATGTGCGAGGGCCGACCATTTTGCCCGACATTCTGATGAACCATTAACATTAAATGCAAATGAACTATTTTATGCAAAAGTTTATTGAAAACGGCATACTTTTCATTTTGTGACTTGGATGACAAATCTAAACAGGTGTTAAATCACTCTGCCAGCACAGGGAGAAGGAAAGCCCAAATCTCGCGAGATCTCGGAGGTCGCGAGATTTGGGCTTTGTTTCTCCTTGCACTGTCTGATGACATCAAGCGATCCTGAGCACCAATCCATTATAGCCCAAATTGATACCGTATTTTTCGCTCCATAAGACGCACCTGACCATAAGACGCACCTAGGTTTTAGAGGCGAAAAACAGGAGAAAAAAATTCTGAACCAATGGACTGCAGACATAGTACAGGAGATGACCAGAGACTGCGGACACAGTACATGAGATGACCAGAGACTGAGGACACAGTACAGGAGATGACCAGAGACTGCGGACACAGTACAGGAGATGACCAGAGACTGCGGACACAGTACAGGAGATGGCCAGAGACTGCGGACACAGTACATGAGATGGCCAGAGACTGCGGACACAGTACAGGAGATGGCCAGAGACTGCGGACACAGTACAGGAGATGGCCAGAGACTGCGGACACAGTACAGGAGATGGCCAGAGACTGCGGACACAGTACAGGAGATGGCCAGAGACTGCGGACACAGTACATGAGATGACCAGAGACTGAGGACACAGTACAGGAGATGACCAGAGACTGCGGACACAGTACAGGAGATGACCAGAGACTGCGGACACAGTACAGGAGATGGCCAGAGACTGCGGACACAGTACATGAGATGGCCAGAGACTGCGGACACAGTACAGGAGATGGCCAGAGACTGCGGACACAGTACAGGAGATGGCCAGAGACTGCGGACACAGTACAGGAGATGGCCAGAGACTGCGGACACAGTACATGAGATGGCCAGAGACTGCGGACACAGTACATGAGATGGCCAGAGACTGCGGACACAGTACAGGAGATGGCCAGAGACTGCGGACACAGTACAGGAGATGGCCAGAGACTGCGGACACAGTACAGGAGATGACCAGAGACTGCGGACACAGTACAGGAGATGGCCAGAGACTGCGGACACAGTACAGGAGATGGCCAGAGACTGCGGACACAGTACAGGAGATGGCCAGAGACTGCGGACACAGTACAGGAGATGGCCAGAGACTGCGGACACAGTACAGGAGATGGCCAGAGACTGCGGACACAGTACAGGAGATGGCCAGAGACTGCGGACACAGTACAGGAGATGACCAGAGACTGCGGACACAGTACATGAGATGGCCAGAGACTGCGGACACAGTACAGGAGATGGCCAGAGACTGCGGACACAGTACAGGAGATGGCCAGAGACTGCGGACACAGTACAGGAGATGGCCAGAGACTGCGGACACAGTACAGGAGATGACCAGAGACTGCGGACACAGTACAGGAGATTACCAGAGACTGCGGACACAGTACAGGGGATGACCAGAGTCTGCGGACACAGTACAGGAGATGACCAGAGACTGCGGACACAGTACAGGAGATGACCAGAGACTGCGGACACAGTACAGGAGATGACCAGAGACTGCGGACACAGTACAGGAGATGACCAGAGACTGCGGACACAGTACAGGAGATGACCAGAGACTGCGGACACAGTACAGGAGATGACCAGAGACTGCAGACATAGTACAAGGGATGACCAGAGTCTGCGGACACAGTACAGGGGATGACCAGAGTCTGCGGACACAGTACAGGAGATGACCAGAGACTGCGGACATAGTACAGGAGATGACCAGAGACTGCGGACATAGTACAAGGGATGACCAGAGTCTGCGGACACAGTACAGGGGATGACCAGAGTCTGCGGACACAGTACAGGAGATGACCAGAGACTGCGGACACAGTACAGGAGATGACCAGAGGCTGCGGACACAGTACAGGGGATGACCAGAGACTGCGGACATAGTACAGGAGATGACCAGAGACTGCAGACATAGTAAATAATGGTAAATGGTAGCCCCAGTAGTAATTCCCTGCGCACCACCTGGGATCACTCGGCCCACGTTCCGGACCCCACAGATGAGCTGCCCAATATATAACTTACGGCCCTCCACTAGCGATTCTGCGAACGCCACTGAGGACTCCAGGGATCTGTCGAGCGGGAATTGACGTCATCAGCCGGCACACAGAGAAGGAAAGCAGAAATCTCACGAGATCTCGGACGTCGCGAGATTTGGGCTCTCCTTCCTGCACCAGCTGATGATGTCAAGAGATCGCTGGAGTCCTCAGTAGCTTTCAGGGAATCACTACCGGGGGCCGTAAGTTATGTATTTGGGTAGCTCACCTGTGGGGCAGTTTCAGTCCAGAACACGGGCCGCAATTGGCCCGCGGGCCGGACTTTGGACATGCCTGGCTTAACCCCTCTGGCGGTATTCCTGACTGTAGCTCGGGGTAAAGTTTCAGTACCACAAGCAGTAACCCTGAGCTACACTCGGGCTTACCATGCAGCGCTGCTCTGGGATCTGTTCTTCACTTACCTTGTCCTGTGCTCCCACAATGTCCCCCCTGCAGTGTCCCCGGCAATGTCCTCCGGCGCATGCCGGCATCTGTCATCTGGGTTCCGTCCCCTGCGAGTGCCGGGACGAACGGGGGGAAATTTGAAAATGACAAAAAGTGACATTCACTAAAATCACATAGTATAACATTACTGTACCAAACCATTTCACATACATTTTGTCCCTAGTGCTTTGTCCTGTGCCCTGCCTGCATTTTTACTGTTCTTTCTACCTGGAAACTGAGAAATGTCCACGGTGTCCAAAAAGTGTCCCTTTAGGTCAAAAGCGGTTTTAGACCAGCTAGAGAACAGCGATTGTAAATCAGAACCACTTGCAGAATCGAGTGATGATTCGTGGGGAAATTCATCATCAGACACTGAAACCGATTTTGCGACTTTGCTCAGTGATATGCGAACTTGGAGCTATATTCCACATTTCAGTGTTTTTGGTTTGATATTATTTAATTAAATGGATTATTTTTTTTTATGATTGTTTATTAAATTATAATTTATGATTTTGTGTTTCAAATTGTAACATACATGTTTACTAGACTCTTGTTCGGACAGATTTCAGTGAGTTATTCCTAAAAATTACAGGCCTACAATAAAAAAAAAAAACATATTTACATGCAAAAAAATGTACCGCTTTGAGTACAGAAAAATGGACCTAAATCAGACCGCTAGGGAGGTTAAGTATGCAAGGCCTTCCCTGAAAAAGACAATCGCCTGGATGGGATCATATGCTGCTCTAAAATCTGGATATACCTTTCAGCAGCGTTGATGGCTCCTTTCCAGATTTTACATAGTCTGGCTGAAAAAAAAAGACAAAAGTCCATCTAGTTAAAAAATAAATAAAAATAAAAAAAATGTTAATCCTATAGGCACAGATGATCCAGAGGAAGGCAAACAAAACCCCCAGCAAAGCATTGCTCCTGCAGGGGAAAAAATTCCTTCCTGATCCCCCAAGAGGCAATCGGATATTCCCTGGTTCAACTTTACTATAAAGTTAGTATCCAGTTATTTTCTGTGGATCTATCAAAGAATCCAGGCCTTTTTTAAAGCAATCTACTGAGCTGGCAAGAACCAACTTTTGAGGTAGTCTATTCCACATTTTCACAGCTCTCACTGTGAAGAAACCTTTCCGTATTTGTAGATTAAATCTCTTTTCCTCCAGATGTAAAGAGTGCCCCCTTGTCCTCTGTGATGACCTCAGGGTGAATATGCTACACCAAGTTCACTATATGAACCACTGATGTATTTATACATGATGTGATGATGAAATTGTTCAACAAGTTTTAGATGCAGCTTTTCACAGATTGGTGAACATCAATCAATCTTTACTTCTGAGACACTCTTACTCCCCTAAGATGTTCATTTTATACCCAATCATGTTACTGACCTGTTGTCAATTAACCTAATTATTATTTTCAAAATGTATTTCCAGCTCTTCCTTGTTAGTACCACTTACATTGATAGCTTTTTGTTGCCCTGTCCAAACTTTTTTTGAGACGTGTTGCTGCCATTCCTTTCAGAATTCCTTTTTTTATTTTTCTTAAAAACAGTACAATTTCTCAGTTAAAGATTTGATGTTTTCTATTTTCAGTTGGGAATAAAACATAGGTTTATGAGACTTGCAAATCATTGCATTCTGTTTTTTTTATGTAGATTTTACACAGCGTCCCAACTTTTTGAAAAGTGTGGTTGTACATCCTGAAAAACTTCCATTGTTGACTTTTCATGCTCGAAATGCATGTACAGTGGATATAAAAAGTCTACACACCCCTGTTAAAATGTCAGATTTCTATGAAGTAAGAAAATGAGACAAAGATAAATAATTTCAGAACTTTTTCCTCCTTTAATATAATCTATAAACTGTAAAATTTAGGTGAACAACAAACTGAAATCTTCTAGGTGGAGGGAAGTAAAAACTAAAAAACTAAAATAATATGGTTGCATAAGTGTGCACACCCTTAAACTAATACTTTGTTGACGCATCTTTTGATTTTATTACAGCACTCTTTTTGGGATTGAGTCTATCAGCATGGCAAATCTTGACTTGGCAATATTTGCCCACTCTTCCTTGCAAAAACACTCCAAATCTATCAGATTGTGAGGGCATCTCCTGTGCACAGCCCTCTTCAGATCACACCACAGATTTTCAATCAGATTCAGGTCTGGGCTCTGGCTGGGCCATTCCAAAACTTTATTCTTCTTCTGGTGAAGCCATTCCTTTGTTGATTTGGATGTATGCTTTGGGTCATTGTCATGCTGAAAGATGAAGTTCCTCTTCTTGTTCAGCCTTCTAGCATTAGCCAGAAGGTTTTGTGCCAATATTGACTGGTATTTGGAACTGTTCATAATTCCCTCTACCTTAGGCCCTAGTTCCAGCTGAAGAAAAAGAGCCCCAAAGCATGATGCTGCCACCACCATGCTTCACTGTGGGTATGGTGTTCTTTTGGTGATGTGCAGTGTTGTTGCGCCAAACATGTCTTTTGGAGTTATTGCCAAAAGGTTCAACCTTGGTTTCACCATAACCCATTTTCCCACATGCTTTTGGGAGACTTCAGATGTGTTTTTGCAAAATTTATTTGAGCTTGGATGTTTTTCTTCATAAGAAAAGGATTCCGTCTTGCCACTCTACCCCATAGCCCAGATATATGAAGAATATGGAAGATTGTTGTCGCATGTACCAAACAGCCAGTACTTTCCAGATATTCATGCAGCTCCTTTAATGTTGCTGTAGGCCTCTTGACAGCCTCCCAGACCAGTGCTCATCTCATCTCATCTGTTCATCAATTTTGGATGGATGTCCAGTTCTTGGTAATGTCACGGTTGCACCATATTTTCTCCACTTGATGACTGTCTTCACTGTGTTCTATGCTGTATCTAATGCCTTGGAAATTCTTTTGTACCCTTCTCCTGACTGATACCTTTTAACAAGTAGATCCCTCTGATGCTTGGAAGCTCTCTGGGAACCATGGCCTTTGCTGTAGGATGCGACTAAGAAAATGTCAGGAAAGACCTACTAGAACAGCTGAACTTTATTTGGGGTTAATCAGAGGCACTTTAAAATGATGGCAGGTGTGTACTGACTCCTATTTAACATGATTTTGAATGGGATTTCTCAATTCTGAACACAGCTACATCCCCAGTTATAAGAGGGTGTGCACACTTATGCAACCACATTATTTTAGTTTTTTATATCTACTTCCTCCTCCTAAAATATTTCAATTTGTTTTTCAATTGAGTGGTACCAGTTTATAGGTCACATTAAAAGGTGGAAAAAGTTCTGAAATTATTTATCTTTGCTTAATTTATTTTACATCACAGAAACCTGACATTTTAACAGGGGTGTGTAGACTTTTTCTATCCACTGTATATCATGCTAAAACGTAATACTTTGGGTCACTGACCCATAGCAAGTATACAAATAGGGAATTTTTCTGTCCTGAAAATTCATATTTGTTCCAGGTCAGTAATTTAGAGCATTAAAGCAAAAGGGTCGTCAGCAAGTGAGGCAGCTAGAAGCTCAATCACCAATTTTTCTCTCATGACAAGTACACTTAAATTCTGTGGAGAGGGTAGGTAGCAGGAGGTGCACTGTACAGAATGACATTGCCTGCTTATCTGATGTACAACACTAGTGCTTGAAAATTACTTTTAAACCTATGCAGTTAATTGCATCTCCTATTGAATGGTAGCCTAGGGCTGTCTAAGATATTACAGAGAAATATCCAGATGGTGCGACACTTACCTCTTGTCTATGGGTGTTTAGTAGCACAAAGTTTTTAACACTATATATGGACTTGGTTATGTTTACAATGCTCCTGAGTTACCAACTCCTAGATCTTGGGAAGCCATAATATTACTCACATACCATTGAATTGACTTGGTTGATAAGACAAACTCAGTCATTTTGTTCTGTAAAAGGTTGGCCAGGCACAATTGGTACATTATTTTGCCAAAATCTCAGAGACAGAAGGTGAAAGGAAACTCATTCGTAGTAAAGGGTAAAAGTATATAAACACTAATAATTATATAGGATTTAATATAGGATTACCACTTGTATTCTACTTAACTCTGGATCTTTTTAAAAGAAAACCGGTGATGCAAGAATTTGGAGGCTTTCATTTCTGATCTGTACTGAAAATGTCAGTTTCCTGGCTGTCAGGTTGATTTAATTACATTAGTAGATTGTGAATCAGTAGCCTGGTGTAAGCACGCAAGTCAGGCATTCTGACTTTAATGGCTGCATGTTTGCTCCAAGCCAGTGCCTCTGACAGTACTAAAGCCAGAGACAGCTAGGCAATTAGCAATTTTAGAAAAGAGTTGGCAATGGCAGCTGCAGATCTCCTTGAAGAATTTTGCTTTCTTTATTATGAACATCACTTATACTATGATAAAAAAACACAACAGAACTTGGTTAGCTTGGCCACTCTGGACTTGATTTCATATGTGAAGGTAGGAGCAATGGTACCGTGTTGCTGATATCGTGACTGTATGCCAGTTTGAGAAACTGGGTCTGCAGTATTTTAATAGAATGGGCGAGACAGATATTTAATCCACTCTGGATTCCCAGCCTAGGCATCTAGGCACTGTGCTTTCCCTATTCAAACCTATAAACAATTTTAAAATGTTGAAACTAAAAGCCCAGAGTAATAGTTGCCACCCCATAGTACCTACTTTTACTATTATTCATCTGTACAATTAGACCACACTATTACTATTGTTTACTTCCGAGATAAAGTGTTCCCATCCATTGTCTCAATATCTAAAGAGCAGCCGTAGTGGCCACTGAATCATTCTTTTGAATAGGTGGTAGGTGGATTTACTTTCAGGGGTGGGGTTTCTCTTCAGAGTCAGTGAAGTCAAGCTATCTCAGCCCACAGAAGAGGTTATTGTGTATAATTTCCAATCTGAGAAGCCTGAAGTCCAGTGATGATACCATCTACTCTAGTTTCAGAAGAGCCTCCCTAGTTTGATATCTAAACACCTAACAACTTTCTGTTACTTAATACCTTAACAATCATTCTCCAACCTTCAAGTGTTGTTGTCCATGTCTTGTAGGTTCCTCTATACCATAGATCAAATCACTAACATTTTCTTCCAGCTGAGGTCCAAATTGAATGTTTCTTAATGGCACCATGGGCAAATTATGCACATGCAGCGCAATTTAAAAAAAAGGGTCAGGGACTTCTTTTTTTGCGTTTCTGCATGCAAGACAGCCCATTGAAATTAATAGGCTGCCTACACGCAGAACATAGGTAACAATGATGTAAACCTAGCCTCTGACCCTTCAAGTCACAATCCCATTATTACTACAGTGTTCTCAGACCCCTACTGGGAACATCAGTATACAGCTCACATCAGAGGTAGGACAGCTCCAGATGGACAGTAAGAGCTGCACAACATTTGCTGGTAACTAGCAGGTGATTGGTTGCTTACAACCAATCATCTGCTGTTTAACTTGAAATGTTAACATGACAGTTCCCGCCCTCTATCCGAAACCTCAGTTCTAGACTGATGTTCCTCCCGCAGTCCATCTGGAGCTGTGATGCCTCTGATGGCAGCTGTAAACTGATGTGCCTCCCGCTGTCCATCCAGAGTTGTCCTGCCTTCAATGTCAGCTGGATGAGGATGACAAAAGTGAAAGCAGCTGAGCGTAAGAGCCAGCTCTTAAATGGTGGGACTGCGACGGTCAGGACAGTAACTCGGTCTGGAACCAGACCACCATTTAGTGATGTATGCTCTATACCCAACCATTTTTTCAAAATATAGAATAGCTATGGTCAAACAGGGAATAGTGGTGTTAATTCATCTCTGGATGTCTAATATAAAAAATAATAAAAAGTAACATTAGCAACATTGTGCTATCTGTTCCTGGACAAGAATTTAAACATATGAAGCAGAATACATTACAAGTTTGTTCATCTGCTTTTAGGTACCGGTCTATTGACAGTACATTAATTATGAGACAGTAGAGCTGAAGTCAGGCTCAGATCCTGGAGGAAAAAAAAAACAAACAAAGCAAACCTTTCCTTTCCAAAAACTAAAGCAAGTGCCTGTGGTAGCTCTGGATCAGACCTGCACAACATTCAGGAGAGATTTTTGACCATTCAGCTTTATGAACCTGCTTCAGCTCAGACACACTTGTAGGATGCCTGGTATGAACGGCTTGAGGTCATTCCATAGCAGCTCTATGGTGTTAAAAGAGTGGCTCAGTCAGAGCACAGACAAAAGGCGCATTTTCTTTTTCTGAAGCCAGTCTGTGGTGGATTTACTTAAATGCTTATGGTCATTGTCCTGCTGCATCACCCAACTTCTACTATGCTTTAGCTGGCGAACAGCCACCCTGACATTATCCTGTATATTTCGGTAAACTTGGGAATTCATTTTCCCCCCCCCGATAATTGCAAGTGTTTCAAGACCTGAGGCAGTAAAGCAAGCCTAAAACATGATGTTCTTTCCACCATGCTTCACTGTTGGGACAATATTTTGTATGTTGGTAAGCTGTGCTCTTTTTCCACCATACATCGTGCTGAGTATTCTTCTTAAAAATTCAATATTTCATCAGTCCACAAAACATTTTCTCAGGAGCAGTGTGGTTTACCAAGGTGCTCTTTGGCACACTTCAGGCATGCAGCAATGTGTTTTTTGAAGAGCAGTGGCTTCCTTTGTGGTGTTTTGCCATGGACACCCTGCCTGTTCAAAGACTTATTTGGTAGACTCTTGAACAGTGATGTTTGCGGTTTGCTAGTTCCAGTGATGTCTTCAAGCCTTAGCCTCATTGAGGCTTCTACATTGTGCCTTGGTAGTCATCTTGGCTGGGTGCCCACTTCTAGGAAGAATAGACAGTCTTAAACTGTCTCCATTTATAGAAAATTTACAGTCAGCTAATAGATGCCTAAACACTTTGTACCTCTTTCCAGTCTTTTGCAGTTCAACTACTCTTGATCACGTCTTCAGATAACTCCTTTTTACATGGTTCACATCAGCTGTGGCTTCTTATAAACAGCAATCTTTGTCTTTTATCAAAGTAGCTCTAAACCATATCTCCAAACCGATTTCATTAATTGGACCAGGTGTGCAAACTACTGACTCCAATTAGCGTTTGCTGAATTTAATGGGTTCATTTTGAATGTTTAATGGGTGTGTTTAATAAAGGGGCCAGCCAAAAGCAAGAGGAGAATAGAGTGAACCAAGTAGTGTGCTGCGGCTCCTTCATTGCTAAACCAGCAGGCCAAGAATCTTGCTGTACTGTCTTGCAGGGGTGTCTGGAACACAAAACTAGAGAAATATTCCCAACAAACACATTCCTGGAAATGACTGTTAGTTAAGTGGGTGCTAGACTGAACACTGGCTGGAGATTGGACACCTTCAGAGAAAAGGATATATCACCAGCACACAAGGGACCTCCAAAAAGGGTCCACTGCTTGATTTGATAGTTACATCACAGCAAAAATTAGTAACGTTTCACAGCCACGCAGGACACCTTTATCAAATCACATGCCAGATGAAAGGATCCTGTGTGGCCCCAAAACAAAACAGTTTTTTGCTCTGATGTGAAAGCTGGACTGTTTTTTGAGATCCCCAGTGTACTGGTGACATATTCATTGCCCTGGAACACAAAACTGGCAGAACAAAATTACAAATTATTAGGCAAGTAATATAACCATGTGTATGTAATTTCAATTCAGCTGCTTGCCTGAAGTACACCTATGAGATGCACTGAAAGGTGTGTTATGTACTAAATTTGTCAAGGTCCATTTCTTAATATTTTTCATATATAATAGAATGAATGGGAGCACTGGATACTTGGAGATTTTTATTAACATATCTTACATTTGTTAAATTTTGCTTTACACTTCTCATGTATTAGAAAGATCAAGCTAGCTGCTACAGTAATGTACTGTATTTTAATGACCATCCAAACATCAGAGCACACAGATACATTTAGAGAAATAAACACGCACACACTTTTATATTATTTTTACAGGACCGTTTCAGTCTGCAAAGCCAGATTAACAAATATAAAGGAGGATGAAAAGAAGATATTTAGCAAACTGAGGAAGGGATGCCTGGATAAGCAGCATGCATCCAATGCAGGAGTAACCAAAATCTAGATTTTATGATTCATGTTTGTAACCCACAAAGCCATCCACCTTAAATCAGTGACTGTTGATTACTGTAGGCCACTTCATAATTCTTCTGAACCACCATCAAAAATATGAAAACACTATGATGAAACCCTGTTTACTTTTTGAACAGGAGCTAATTGAAAGCCAAGGGGGTGAAAGTCAGATGATATTTACAAAACAATTGACCAACACAGGGACTGTCATTGCTAGTTAATACTAGATACCTAGCTGTGTGTGCCTTCAATACTTTCAGTCACTGATCTGGAAGAAGCATGTATATTAGAAATTCAGAATGATGTCAATACTGATCTGCACATTTGTTTCAGGTCAATGATTTCAAAAATATTCAACACATTGGATTACCATGACAGCCAGGTAAATAGTATTTTAGAAGGCAAGGTAAAGAGGTCAGGTTCACTTCAGGAGGGTGCGGCTTTAAGAAATACGTCAGCATTATGGTGGATAATACCTATATTTGTTAAAGTGGTAGTAAAGTGACTTTGTATATTTTTACCTACAGGTAAGCTTATCTGTAGATAAAATTAATATTTCCTAAATGTTCAATGTTTAGGAGATATTCTACAGAGCAGCAGCCGGTGCAAATACCAGCACATTTGCTCTGAAGGCACAGCATACCGGTGCCCTGGCCGAAACTCCCAAGAACATGATGTCATCGGCGGCTCGGTCATTCAAGAAGCTGAAGCCTGAGAACCCGGAAGTAAGACTGGGTGAAGGTTAAAGCCTTTGGCAGCGGTGACAGCATGCCACTAGAGGGCTTCGCTCTAAGGCAAGTCTTTCATAATGTGCTAGTATGCAATGCATACTAGCACATTATATTACCTCTGAGCAGGAATTTTGTTTTGTTAATGAGTCTACTATTACTTTAAGACTCCTATAGGTTGACTGCATTTGTGTTTAGGAATTTAATGAATATCAAACAGCTCACTTACGGCCTTTGCCAGCTTGGAAATAAACCTTTACCACAAGATCCATTAGCTTGCGGGTGAGGAATAAGGATTCTCAGACATCCAAAAACTGAGATTACATGGCAGTCATACAGTGTCTTTGTACCTTAAAAACCTTAAGAGTAATCTTTTAAATATGGAAAACATTAAATCTGGAAAAGAATGGATTTTTGATCTACCATAAAACCATTTTATTTTCCTCTACAGGACACAGGGAGAGTATTCAGGTACATTTGGGTTAAGCTGCAGTCTTCAGGAGATTGGACACTGGCAAAACAAAGCTGTAAGAACAGCCCAGTATAACCCCTTCCACTCCCAGAATACCACATTTTTGTTTGAACTGAAAATAATAGCAGAACAGAGGGGAGGTATCTGCATCTTGTAATTTACTCAAGAAAGTAAATGTATAACAGGTCCTCTTTAAGGAGACAATATATACACAGATTGTCATTCTAAAAGACTTTTTTCTACATGCCAAAAAGGAGCCATCTGGATTTCTGAATACAAGAATATATTGCAGAAGAACTTCAGAACCTCAAGGCTGAATAACTCGGGATTATGTAAAGACAAACAATGCACATTGTGTGGTAAAATATAGCAGCCACTGCCACCCTCACATTAATCATCTTTGAATGCTCAGCCAGTTCCCAACAGGTAATATATAACAGGTCATTTCAAATTTCTCTCTTTAGCATAGTTGCATTTTTTTCTTCTTGCCCTGCTTTTAAAAAAAAAACAACAAATTATATATTTTATATATATATATTTAATAATAAAGGTAGTTCCCCAGTTGTCCTCTATCCTTTCAATTTTCTATATAGAAAAGTTGCTAAAACTTCTATATAGATTTTTCAGTCTTAATGGCCCATTTTCACTTTGCTGTTCTTTTGCTTTGTTGTCACGTGTTGACATGCAATGCATCAAGGCAGTCCATTAATTCCAAATGGCCCTAAAGAAAACTGACATCATGTGAACTGCTGACCTCCCATTTTAAACAGTCAAGCCAATCCTTTTTTTCGGCAACCAAATTACATTTCACATTACAGTGAGATTCCACTATAACTGAGGTATCATTACTTTTGGGTATACTGAACCTTTAAAGGCAGCTACTGTATATGTGGGCTAATAAGGACAAGCAGCTTACTGTGTATACCTGTCCAAAATTAGGTCATAGTATGCTAGTCATACAGTGCAAGATTGGACTGATCATTTATGGTTGGACTACAACTTTGTATACTGATCTTTAATAACAGCATCTGTTTTCTTGTTGAAATGCACATGTATATTATATGAAGAGGCGGGAAGAAGTCATTTGTTAATACCTTGCTGTCTGTGTGCACAAATGAGCTGGCATGTTCCAATGAATGGCTATGTCATGACAAGCTATACAAATGTGTGCTCAAGCCTTCACAATTGGCAATTTGCCTCTTAGATACCCAAAGAATGACCATTTAGGGTCGGTTTACACCATTCCCACACAGGAATGCACTTAGCGCTCCTTTGCGATCAAGACTGCATGCAAAACGCACTGCATTTGAGATCTGCAGCAGGTGTCAATACAAATGAATGAAACCCTAAACGCAGGTCGCAAATGTAGTGTTTGCGCCAGCACCTGATTGCATGTACTTTTGTACCATGCAATCTGGTTGCAGTGCATTTTAAAAAACAGTGCATTTACTACGTTTGGTGAGGTACGGTGTGATTTTAGCCCATTCAAAATGAATGGGCTGAAATCACACTGCACAGAACCGCATGTGAATTGCAAAGGAATACACAGCACATTCCTGTGTGAATTATGTGCGGGCATGGTATGAACCAGCCCTAAAACATTGTTTTTCTTGCAGCTGATACTACAGTCCTGTACTAATAGTTACAATTTTGGTGTTTTTAGTGAAGCCCCAAGGCCATGAAAACAATCGTTTCACTCTGGATATGTTCTCAAAATTATTATTTTTTTTTTCCATTTAAATTATGTGTTAGTAAATCTACCACAAAGGCAAACACTTTGTTAAATACCAATTATTTTGGAGACTGACTCATTTATAGGCTAAATAAAGTGGAACTTGAGGCCAAGCTTTTAGGTTTTGTTTGCTTCTTTGTGTTTACAATTTAGGGAAGAGTTAGACCCTCGTAATATCATTACTGTCACTTTGTGTTTGTTAGCCAGGGCACGGCCCTAGAGTGAACCATAGTCCCGTTTTCCTCTCTCTGGTGTGTGTTCTCTGCATCACGCTTAAGAGGACACACTAGAAAGAATCTAGCCCTTCACCAATCAGTTTGGTTTGGAGTTCTACTTTAATAATGTGTCTCACTGACACTCATGTGTACGTATGATTGGTAGGGAAGAATGCACATACTTCAAATAAAATTTCTCTGCCATGTTTCTTAAATAAGATGCACATCGCCGGTGTTGTCATATAAATCTAGTGTGATACAATAGTGTGTAATGAGACCCACCCTTGCAGAAAAGCACAGAAATAAAACAAGATGGGATTCATAAAAAAGAAAAGAACAGCACTCTAGTCACATTGTATCTGACAGCTCTTATATATCAAGTGAGAGTCTTCAGTTCCTGAGAAAAAATTCAGTTTTCACCAAGCCTAAAAAGCTTTAGAAACAGACTCTTAGCAAATAACGCACTTTTTTTTTTTTTTTTTTAAATGTCCCTGAATGTATGTATTTTTGTGTTCTATACACACATACAGATGTATTTATATATGATTACATTTCAATTTAAAAGGTTTCTGTTATAACATCTGTATACCATCTGTAACTATACAATATTTCACAGGAAACAAAAATTTTTTTTTACAGTGAACTTCTCATTACATATTAACACACGCGCACACAAAAACATAGGACTGATAACACACAATAGAATAATCTAAAGCGCAGTTGGACAACCACGGCCTCCAGTTACTCAGGGACTACAAAACCCAGTATGCTTAGCTGCAGCTAGTTGGGTTTTTTTTTTCCACCTCTTTAGTACTGGTTGGCTGCAGACACCCAAGCTTGGCCTAAAGTGAGCTTATGTAACATTTAAAAGTGCAGTCCCACTTAGCAATTCTAATTAACACAATCCGCCACACTAACCTAGTCCAGTTAAGCAATCGCTTATGTAAGGATGATTAGAATAAAAAGGTAAGGCTTAACAGCCAAACTTAAAATGCTAACAAGTCACAGCACATAATGTCCACAATATTTGCCATCCTCTGCTGGCTTGTCTTGGTGAGTGATGTGGGCCTGTTTTACTGACCTGTGCAGTTTTTGTGTCAGTAAGCCTCCACTCACTGCAGAGCTCCACAAATAAAGGATGCAAGCAAAAAAGGAAAAAATGTACAAAAACTACAAAGAAATTTTACACAAAGGAAGCCGTAAAGCGAGTTGAACATTCATTATTCGTTGTGCTTTCTGGACAATGCAGGTCATAGTGTTCTTTTGCAGGGTTGTAGAAAAGTACATTTTTTCAGTTTTTATTGTACCTTATTCCTCCAGTGCTGGGGATGCATTGCATTAGCATAACAGCACCTAGTGAACTAAGTAGCTGTAGAGGCGAGGTTTGAGCTGGTCTTCCCTCTCCTTGGAAAGCCCTTCTTGAGATTCCATCTGTAGTTGCACCGATGTTCACAATCCATTATAATGGGGGCCCCACCTCTTATTAATGTGATCAAATGTGTGTGTCACCCACTGCTGTTCCAGCATGTTGTACCTCTCCTTGCAAATGTACAGAGGTTTTCCACGCCTGTGGAGATAAAAAAACAAAAAACAAAAAAAAAACACCTTTATATTATAACCATCTGTATTTCAGTTATGAATAGAGGTTGAAAGCTGACAGCTTTATTTCCTGATGGTTATAAGATGCCAGTGAGCGAGTCAAATATCCCCCTCAGTGTGGCTTTGCCACCATTCATTTGAATATATAAAATCCAAAATTACTCTAATATTATAGCAGGCAGTCTTAGAAACTGAGGGCTCAATCAAGATATACGTATTGCCTGTGTGGCTGTGCAGTGTCGTAGATGTGTGTAAATTACATACAGTATAGGCCTAACAGAATTACAAAATCTCTAGTAGGTAAAAATTGGACTTTCTACATACTTACCTGTAAAATCAATTTCTTTGAGAACATCACGGGACACAGAGCAGGCCATAATAATTACTATGTGGGTTATATGCCACCTATAGGTGAATGGAAACTGGCTGACCAATCAAATAGGAAGTCCTCCCCCATATAACCCCTCCTACACAGGAAGTACTACTCAGTTTTTGTAGCAAGCAATGAAAATCCAGAAAGAGGGGAGAGACCTCTGTGTCCCATGATGTACTCCAAGAAATGGTTTTTACAGGTAGGTAGAAAAAATCAAATTTTCTTTATCGTACGTCTCGGGACACAAAGCAGGCCATAATAATGACTATGTGGGACAACCCAAAGCAATAAAACCTTGAAGGGTGGGTGACATCACAATAACCACTGTCAACATTCCAAAAGGAGCTATTCAGTTGTTTGCAAAACACTGTGGCCAAAGGCAGCATCCTCTGTGGCTCGGACATCCACCTGGTAAAACCTTCTGAATGTATGAACCGAAGACCATGTGGTAGCCTTGCAAACCTGAGCAACTGAAGCCTGGTGGTGGCGGATAGCCCAAGCTGCCCCCACACTCCTGGTAGAGCATGCTTTCACCCGAAGCAATCAGCCTTTCTAATCTGTTTTATCATTCTCAAAAAGACCCTTATTGCCTGAACCACATCCAGGGCAAGCAAATATCTTTCTTTTGCCAACTGAGGCTTAGGAAAGAATGAAAGCAGACAATGTCCTGATTGAGATGAAAACTAGAAATCAACTTTGGCAAAAAGGACGGATGAGGCCATAACACCACTTTATCCTGATGTAAAACCAAAAATCGTTCGCTATAAGAAAAAGCTGCCAACTTCGGTGCCTTTCTTGCAGAGGTGATTGCCACCAAAAACAGAACCTTTCGAGTTAGAACTAACAATGTCCCTGATAGGTTCAAAGGGTGGTTTCTGTAAAACTGCCAAGACCAAGTTTAAGTCCCAAGGACACAGGGGCTGTCTGACAGGAGGAACAGCACGCATCACTCCCTGTAAAAAAAAAAGTTCACACCAAAGAGTGAGAAGCAAACGGTCTTTGGAAAAAAAAAACAGCCAAGGCTGAAACCTGACAATTAAAAGTACCAACAGCCAACTTCTTTTCTACTCCTGATTGGAGAAAAGACAAAATTCTCCCAATCAAATATTTCCGGGGGTGCCATTTTTGTTCCTCACACCAGGAAATATATGCCTTTTAAGTTCTATAATAAATATTCCTAGAAACCAGCTTCCTAGCATTGAACATTGTGTGAATAACCAAGTCTGACACACCCCTTTCTTTCAAGATTTGGGTCTCAACAGCCATGCTGTCAAATTCAGAGACTATAAAGCTGCGTGCAATATACTGTAGGTCTTTAAGACAGCAGGTTTGGCCGATCTAGCAAAGGCCATGGATCGCCCACTGCTAGCCTGACAATGTCCTCCTGAGCCAGGCTGATGCCACTAATATCACCAGAATCACCTCGTCTCAAATCCTGCGTAATAGCCATGGGATTAGCTGAATCGGGGGAAAGGCATATATTAGGGAAACTGATCCCACGATATTACTGAAGAACCCACCCCTATCGTAAGAGGGAAACAAACTTGTCCACCTTGTTGTTGAACCTGGACACCAATAGATCTATGTCCAGGCACAGCCAACGCTGGCAGATTACCGAGAACACTTTGGGATGTACAGCCCATTCTCCCGGAAACAACTGCCGACGACTCTAGTAGTCCGCCTGCCAATTTTCTATCCCCAGAATTAATACTGCTAACAGAACTGGAACATGCTCTTCTGCCCAAGCCAGAATGTGATTAACCTTGGTACAGCTCTTGGAGGTTGATGTATGTCACTGCTGTGGCATTGTCGGACTGGACCGTGACTGGCCAACCATGAAGCCTGGTTGTTCAATATCTCAGGGCAAACCACACAGCTCAAAGCTCCAGGAATGAGTGACATGGCCATGTGGATGCTGTTTTCAAATCTGACAGATAGTACGGGGAGACTTCTCCCATACTGTCAGAGGGAGTGGGGCAGCAGGCGCAGCTGCAGCTATGGAAACGTTCCATGTTCCACCCTAAAAATGGGTGGAACATGAAACATATTCCAAAGGTGGACTTATCCTGAAAGGTTTCTTGGCTGTCACTTGGCAACTTGAAGTTTCAGCTCCCTCCATAAATTTTCTATAAGACTAAGGTCTGGAGACTGGCTAGGACACTCCATGGCCTTAATGTGCTTCTTCTTAAGCCACTCCTTTGTTCCCTTGGGTCATTGTCATGGTGGAAGACCCATCCACAACCCATCTTCAGTGTTCTGGCTGAGGGAAGAAGGTTCTCATCCAAGATTTTACAATACATGGCCCCATCCATTAGCCTCTTAATGTGGCAAAGTCAGCCTGTACCTTTAGCAGAGAAAAAGCCCAAAAGCGAAACGTTTTCACCTCCGTGCTTGACTTTAGGGATGGTGTTCTTAGGGTCATAGTCAGCGGTCGTCCTCAAAACACGGTGAGTCTAGTTAATGCCAAATAGCTAATTTCTGGTCTTTTCTGGCCACAGCACTTTCTCCCAATACCTCTCGGAATTACTTAGATGTTCATTGGCAAACTTCAGATGGGCCTGGAAATGTGTCTTCTTAAGAAGGGGGACCTTGTGGGCACTGCAGGATTTCAATCCATTGAGGCATATTGTGTTACCAATGGTTTGTTTGGTGACTGTGATCCCAACTGCCTTGAGATCATTCACAAGCTCCTCCCATGTAGTTCTGGGCTGATCCCTCACTTTCTTCATGATCATCCTTACCCCATGAAGTGAAATCTTGCATTGAGCTCTATACCGAGGGCGACTGATGGTTATTTTGTATTTCTTCCATAAGCAAATAATCGCTCCAACAGTTGTCTTCTTCTCACCAAGCTTCTTGCTGATGGTCTTGTAGCCCATTCCAGCCTTGTGCAGGTCCACAATCTTGACCCTGACATCCTTTGACAGCTCTTTCGTCTTGCCCATGGTGGTGCCCAGTAAAGCGATTCTGTGGACAGGTGTCTTTTATACACATAAGTTGTCGTTAGAAGCACCTTCTTAAATTAACAGGGTACCACATGAGCACATAGCCTGTCTGTGGGAACCAGAATTAATGTTGGTTGGTAGGGAATCAAATACTTATTTTATTTACTGATCTGCAACTCAATTTATAACATTGTATTGTGTTTTTCTTGATTTGTGGTTGATATTCTGTCTCTATCATTTAAAATACATCTATGATAAAAATTATAGACTCTTAATTTCTTTGTGGGCAAACTTACAAAATCTGCAGGGGATCAAATAATTATTTCCCCCACTGTATAGGAGCACTGACCATTCCCGCAGCAGGCCCCTGAACTTTAGCCAGGGACCAAACCGTCACCCATCATGACGGGCCTTGTCTTAAAGACCTTCAAGGACTCGATCCCCCGTTTTAAATGAGGACCACTGCCTTGGACCCGTATAGTATCCTGCTGGCCTTGGTCAGACCAAACTGCACAGGGTTATGAAAATACAGGGCCCAGCGTTGTAAAGCCACATTACAGGCAAAATCTCTAGAATTCTTCTACTTATCCAGCAAGGCTCAGGTACCATCCATTTTGGCTAACAGCTTTTCAAATGGATCAGATTGAGGCCCTTGACTCTCAGTAGAATCATTCCAGACCTCCCAGTATGCTTCACAGAGCACATGCAGAACGTCCTGTGTAGGAGGGGTTATATAGGGGAGGACTTCCTGTTTAATTGGTTGGCCAGTGTCTATTCACCTATAGGTGGCATATAACCCACATAGTCATTATATTATGGCCTGTTCTGTGTCCTGTGATGTACAATAAAGAAATAGACTTTTTTTACTCAAGAAAAAAAAATCTTTTTCTTGGAGTCCATTGAGGGGCACAGAAGTCTTAAAAATTTGCTTAAAAAGTATATTGGACACTGGGAACCCCCCCCAAAAAAATCCTGTAGATTAATCCAGGATATAGGCCCTTGCACTATCAGCATGCCTCAGTTTCGTAGCAAAGGAGAACTAAGGACATGCTTATGAAGACAGAGGGGTGGAATCCTCAACAGATTCCAAGAAAAGGAATTTATACAGAGTATAAAAATCCTATTTTCTTCTGATCTTTTAAGAGACACAGGAACTCAACCTTACAGGATATCCAAATGCAGTCCAGTTGAGGTGGGGTAGGGGCAAGGACAGGAAACAGCAAACAATCGCTAACAAGTCCAATGTAATAACAAGCTAATGGGGATTGCCTACAGCTGCCTAAAGGGCTTTATGCCTGAAGATGGCAACATATGAAGCAGACGTCCACCTGTTAAAACTCTGAAAACTTGTGAACAAGACTAAGGCAGGCCTTAGATTAAGCAATTTAGAATACCTTGATTCCCCTATCAATCAGTGAATGTTGATGGGGAAATCCCTCCAACTGAGCTATTGTGTTCTCCCAGTGGGGGCTGGGGGGTTTGGTGCAGGGGAGCCATCCCTGAAGAGAGATTATTGATAGCGTGCTAAATATCCGACATGTTGTTTGTACCCAAGTTGATCGATCGACTTGGTTACAATCAGCCTGCCCATAGATGGATCGAATCTCGACCGGTCCCTGCTGAACCGGTTAAGATTCAACCAGCCTAAGTGACAAGCTTAAAACTTTTGAAACAGTGGACTGATGCTTAAAAGCAAAAAAGAGGTGCTCACATACAAGCGGAGTTGGATTCCTGTGCCACCAAGCCAGGAATAGCCTTGTACATGGCTTCAACCAAATAAGCCTGTCCAAACCGGTTTTGTACCATGACGACAGAATATTGCATTGCAGATATACAAAGTGAAAATCTGCAATGTAACTGGCTATTCCATGAGCCCAAAGACTTTCATGCAAAAGTGACTTCTGATTTAAAGAATTCAAAACTGAGACTATAGAGTATGAATCTTCTCCTGAAAAAGGAACACTCTGGCCTAATTTGTGTTCATGAGCAGATCGAAATACTCCAAGTGATAAATCAACTCCAGCAACGATTTCTGAAGGTTCAGGATCCACCTGAACCTCTAATGTCTGGACAGCCAGATACATTGTCTAACAGAGCTCACTGTTACTGTTCCCATGATCTCATGATTTCCCTCCCCGAGGTGCGAGGTGGCAGGCGGTGTGCTGTGTTATGAGGTGACAGTGCTGAAATGAAATAATATCATGGTGATTGGGTATTTTTTTTGCAAAGTGAAGCTTTATCTCACTCACTAAGCTCTGGAGCAACCGCACGTGCAGAGTGCACCTCACTTTGAAAAGAGCAGTCTATTGCCTTTAGAGAAGAACAAATTCACTGGAAAAGACAATAATGCTTTGAAACATTAAAAGGAAAAAAAGAAGATAACAGAGCCCATTCTGGAGGACGGCTGAGGGGCGGCAGATGACCCAGGGGAAGGGAGCTTTCTGACCAGACCTGGCTGTTCATATCCTTAAGGGGACCTCCGGCTAATATACATACAAATGCGTACTTTGATTACGCATCTGGTGAGTGCGTAATCTTAACATATTCAGGGCACATCACCTGGATGATTACTTGTTTGGAGCACTTCCCTGAGACCATTCTGGATCTTTACTACTTATAATCCGTGGACACTTATGCAAATATAGATCAACATACAGATTTATCAGCACCATTGTGTGCTCACAATTGTCACCTCAATAGCACTTTATTGTGAATATTTGCACTTTGCCACTGGATATTTATTTACCGTTTATTATCGTATTTATTTATACTTATGGGTTGATTATTGCTTACAGCACAGAAAAAATGTAATTACCACCCATGTGTGAAAGAATCAGAATATTACCTGAGTTCTCGGTCTTCCTCCCCATGTGCGTCGAGATACACTGAACCCCAGAGGCAAAAGCGATGTCCCCGAATGATAATAATCACAGAGGCATTTATCAGTAGGAATATTCCTGTGCCTGCACCACAGTTCTGGGAATGCTGTAAGAAAGATAAAAAGAAATGGAAATGCCACCATTTCAATTCCAGACATAATTTGCCTACTACAGGTTACATTTCATCATCTGCTATAAGAAGCACAATTTACCTACTATAATTAAAATAAAACAAAAAAGACCCATGTGCAATCACTCTATAAGTGAAAACTCAAAAAATACAGAAATAACATGAACCTAAGCATCGCTACTGACACTCATGTTGCCACAAGATGGATAATACAAAAAATATATAAATTAGTGCCGTGCAGTACTCACAAATAATAAACCAGGTGAATGTGTATAAATATATACAGCAAAATCATATGCACACTTCTATAATACCTATAAAAAAAGAATATGAAAACTAAAAGTGTCAGTGTATTCTCTAGACATCAAGAGTCACCAGATGGACCAACACCCTTCCAGCCTTGGAGTTCCTTGGAGCACATATCTGATGGAGATGGATGGACATGAACATTGATGTAATACTATTTTGTGTTTGGATGAATATGAAGAAATTATAATAACTAGTGATATTAACAATTAATCTTAACCTTGATATGCAGAAATATGCAAAATGTTTACAATTTCAAGACTTTTTTTATTTGATGATCCTTTGGCTTGTAAACTGACCCCCAGCACACGTTGCTGTACTTGGATACTTGATGATCCTTATACAAAAAGGGTCTATATACACACATATACACAGTGTACTGTGCCAACGTTTTAGGCAGGCTTGAAAAAGTGCTGTAAATTAAGAATGCATTTAGAAACAGAAGTATTCAAAGGTTATTTTTATCAATTGATAAAATGAAAAGTAAATGAACAGAAGAGAAATCTAAACCAAATCAATATTTGGTGTGACTACTTTTTGCCTTCAAAACAGCATCAATTCTTCAAGGTACTCATGCCCACAGTTTTTGAGGGAACTTGGCAGGTAGGTTTTTAACAAACATCTTGGAGAACTAACCACATATATTCTGTTGATGTAGGCTGCCTCAAATCTTGCTTTCTCTTCATTTAATCCCAGACATACTCGATGTACAGATCAGGGCTCTGTGTGGGGGCCAAACCATAGTTTCCAGGAATCCTTGTTCCTCTTTCCTCAGAATAAGTCTGGAGCCAATCGCATGCTTCCCTGATGGTATGGCATGATAGAAAAAGTATCTATCTGTATTTCTCAGCATACAGGACACCAATGATCCTGACCAAATCGCCAATGCCATTTGCAGAAATGCAGCTCTAAACTTGCAAGGAACCTCCACCATGCTTCCCTTTTACCTGCAGACACTCATTGTTTCACTCTCCAGGCCTTCACAAACAAATGGCCTCCTGCTACAGCCAAATATTTAAAATTTTGACTCAATCAGTCCAAAGCACCTGCTGCTATTTTTCTGCACTCTAGTTACTATGTCTTTACTCATAGTTGAGGCCACTTAGCCTTGTTTCCACATCCTATGCATGAAAACAGAGAAACTTGCACTATGTTCTAAACAAAACTTTGTCAAGTCAACAAAATGTAGTAAGAATGTTCATTCAGAAATATATCCGTGTATGGTCAGCTTTATGCCATACACTGGTATAAAGCCACCAGCTCTCTGCTCTGCCCCTTCAGCGCTCACTGGAGCATCAGGCTGTGGTGGGGGTAGGAACAGCTGGCTCAGTCCATCAGTGGCTCGCTGACAGGCTGAGCCAGCTGCCAGTAAGGCATCTGGGTGGATCCTAACTGTAAAGACAGGATATTTCCCAAGTCTGAAATGGACAAGTGATATCAGTCCACAATGGACTTTAGCCCGGATCACAGGAGTGCAGAACGAACTGCACTCTTTTGATCCATAGGAGAAGCATAGTCAAAATACCTTTGGTTATCCTTCAACTTTAAGAGTACAGAGTGTGAGTCTCCCTATGACAAATAAGGATATTAGACTGCTCTTTCAGGGACAGAGGCTGATGTGAATGATCTACATACATTGTAAGGCACTGCAACAAATAAAGTCTTACCAGAACACATTCACAGTAATTCTGTTGCTTGCAGCAAAGACCCTTCAAGCAGACAAATGTGCCACAGACTAGACACAGTGCTGGATCCTTAGGAACTTTAGTACAAACACTACAGGCTTTCCTATGGTAATATTGAAAAATGGAGTTGTAGATTTCTGGCAGCTGGAGGAGCCGTGGCAAGTCCCATTTTGTTTCTTGAATGAGCAAAGCCTGAAAAGTGAAATAAATGGATCAGATTATGCAGAAAGAATGCAAGGAATACATACATGCTCCATTTTTAATATGCAAATATAGTGTTAGCAGTTCACTCAATGGCAGGGCCAGATTTCTGCAAAGCTGCAAGGCTGCCTGGGGCATGAAGCAGACACTCAAACACAACACACCATGTAGCAAAATGCCAGCGAAGCCAGTCCAGGGGAAGAGAGATATGGTGGGAGCTTTGGTTGCCACCTCATCTCTTTAAAACTGAACACATTAATTGCACAGGTTCGGAGGCTAATTTGATGCACATAAGGCACTAAAGTGAGTTTAAATACCACCTTAATCAGCCACAGAATCTGTGTAATTAATATGTGTCCGGATTTAAAGGGATGAGGTGATAACTCACTGGTGCATTTGTCACTTACTGCTTCCCCTTTTGACATCCACTTGTCACTATTTTTTTTCAGTCAACCACCAGCCTGCCACCGTGCTGTGGATAATGTGAATCCACGTGAAGGGGAGTCTGCCGTATGCCAGGTTGGTCAGTGTAAGTCCCACCCTGAGCTCGACCTAGCGACGATGCCTTGGAGGGCATGACTCTCCCGGTGTGGAGGAGGCGGCCGCGGCAGGGGGATGCCCTCAGCTTAATTTGGCGATGACTATGTTTAGAAGGAGGCGGTGGGGGAGGGGTGGTAGGGAGGGGGTCTCCCCTGCTTGAAAAAGCAATCCAGTGGCTAGTTGGCCAATTTAGGCTAAAGAAAACCAATAAAGCATAAACACAAATTCACAGATCCAGCCAGAAGTTAAAAGCAGATCTTGGCTTTTCCCAACCTGCACTGTCTTCACAGTCTCCCTAATTACCCGATTATGTAACATCACCATTATGATGCTGTAAGACAGCATCAATGACCAATAAGAAAGCTCAGGAGGTAGGAGGGGGCAACATGATCAATGTTTACAGCTCTTGTGGAGATTTTATATAAATTTATGCTACTTATGTCCCTAGATCGACTGATATTTCAAGTGGAAGTTAAATCAAAAACACTAACTACATTTAAATCTGCTCCCACCCACATTCTAAGCCTATTGTATCTAACCTGTGAAAGGAAAGATCTGTATAATTACCTATTCTGAGGGTTCTTCAGTCCGGTCACATGATTGGGTTCCAGAGCTAGCTTCCATGGAGAGGAAGGTCAGCCAACAACGGATGCCTCATTGTCAGCCTATGGGTGATGTCATCGCCCAGGCTGTGCAGCTGCTGGCGATCTCTCCTCTTCACTGAAGCTGGTGCTGGGACCTGATCATGTGACCGGACCGCAGTGCCCTGAGGACAGGTAAGTAAATAAATCTATTTTTTACAGGGTAGATAAAATAGGCTTAGAATATGGGGGCAGGAGTAGAATTAAGTATAATTTTTGATTGAACTTCCACATCGAGGGAACTTTCACACAAGCATCATCAGTTCTGTCATGAAAATAAAAATGCACAAAAATTGATCTTTTACACCAGTTTACATTGGTTTGTACATCCGTCTTCAGTTCAATTCAAATAAACATACATCCGTTGTCCATGTTTGCTTTATTAATTGAAGAAAATAGTCATACACTAGTCATACACAGGACATGCAGTGCTGTGAAAAAGTCTTTGCCCCCTTCTTGATTTTTTTTTTTTTGGCATATTTGTCACATTTAAATGATTCAGATCAAACAAATTTTAATATTAAACAAAGTGCCATTTTTAAAATTATGTATTCATTTATTGAATGGAAAAAGCTGTCCAAACCTGCCTAGCCCTATGTGAAAAAGTAATTGCTCCCTCTAAACCTAATAACTGGTTTTGCCACCCTTGGGAGCAAGAACTAAAATCAAGATTTTGCCATAACTGGCCAGGAGTCTTTTTGGCCCACTCTTCTTTGCAAATTTTGTGTTAATTCAGTCACATTGGAGGGTTTGAGCATGAACGGCCTGTTTAAGGTCATTCCACAGCATCCCAATTGGATTTAGGTTCGGACTTTGACTAGGCCATTCCAAAACCTTAATTTGTTTTTTTGGAGCCTCTCAGAGATGGACTTGCTGGTGTGTTTTGGACAATTGTCCTGTGGCATAAACCAAGTGCACTTGAGCTTGAGGTCACGAACTGATGGCAGGACATTCTCCTTCAGGATTTTCTAGTAGAGCGCAGAATTTATTGTTCCATCAATTATGGCAAATTGTCCAGGTCCTGAAGCTGCAAAGCAGACCCAGACCATCATGCTACCACCACGTTTGACTGTTGGAATGATGTTCTTTTTATTAAATGCTGTATTAGTTTTACGCCAGATTGAAAAGTTCAACTTTTTTCTTACCAGTCCACAGAATAGTTGCCCAAAAATCTTGGGGATAATCAAGATGTTTTCAGGCAAATGTGAGCCTTTGTGTCCTTTTTGGTCAGCAGTGGCTTTCGCCTTGGAACTCTCCGATAGATGCCATTTTTGCCCTGTCTCTTTTTTACTGTTGAATCGTGAACACTGACCTTAACTGAGGCAAGTGAGGCCTGCAGTTCTTTAGGTGTTGTTCTGGGTTCTTTCATGACTTCCTCAATGAGTCGGTGTTGTGCTCTTGGGAGTAATTTTGGTAGGCTAGCCACTCCTGGGAAAGTTCACCACTGTTCCAAGTTTTCTCCATTTGTGGATACTGGCTCTCACCATGGTTTGCTGGAGTCCCAAAGCCTTAAAAATGGTTTTGTAACCCTTACCAGACTATACAAGTCAATTACTGTTTTCATCTGTTCTTGACTTTCTCTAGATCATGGCATGATGTGTTGCTTTTTTTAGATCTTTTAGCAATGCTTCACTTTGTCAGACAGCTTCTAGTTATTTCTTGATTCAACAGGTATGGTAGTAATTAGGCCCGGGATGTAGCAAGTGAAATTTACCTAAGCTTACCAAAAAATGTGGTTAATCACAGCTCACTCATGATTTAGCAGGGTGGCAATTACCTTTTCACAAAGGGCCAGGCAGGTTTGGACAGCTTTTTTCCTTTAATAAATAAAATACTCATTTAAAAATTTCATTTTGTATTTACTTGGGTTATCTTTGTGTAATACTAAAAGTTGTTTGATTATCTGAATCATGTAAGTGTGCCAAATATGCCACAAACCAGGAAGGGGGCAAATACTTTTTCGCAGCACTGTACCTCCATGTACATCCAGCCATCCATAGACCTAGATGGTTCAGTTAAAATCCATCTGAAAAACTGACAGATGGATACAGAAAGAATGCTTGTGTTTTCATTAAAAGTAACCTCTGCTTTTGCAATTTTCCATCACATGCTCAGTTTTAATTGCTCATGTTTGTGATATTTATAACAATTCCTCAGATCAGCTCTATAAACCTATGAGCAGCTCAACTGAACTGGTCAATAAAAGTCAAAGATGACAAGTAGAAGCTTTAACACTAAAGTTTTCTTTTTGTGGTCTGTGTCCCCAGTGGAATATAACTCTCTAACTATCCTTGTGACCACTTTCACAGAGATGGAAAGTGATTAGACAACACAATTTTGGTGTTTCCACCAGGAGAGTAGAGGTGAGGATAAATCTTTCAGTGAGGATACATTTTCTGATGACATACATGGATCGAAATTCAGCTGGTTCAACAGGGACTGGACGAAATTTGATCCTTGTATAGGTACTCTGGTTGAACAGAAATTGATCTACCACCTTGTTGGATTTTAGCCACTTGATCAGAGCTGCAGACTATAGCCTACAGCACTGATCAGTGTATTCTGATGGCAGGGAAGTCTCCCCACTGTCAGAACAGAATAGCTCAGCAGGAAGATTTCCCCCA
Source organism: Staurois parvus (assembly GCF_062004578.1). Taxonomy (NCBI): domain Eukaryota; kingdom Metazoa; phylum Chordata; class Amphibia; order Anura; family Ranidae; genus Staurois; species Staurois parvus. The sequence goes on from NW_028318326.1 coordinate 12,840,698, forward strand.
TCCACCTTGAATGTGGGGATGGAGCAATAAGGTACATTTTTTGTCGTTTAACCCGCTGGTTGAATTAAAAAAAAAAACCTGACTCATCTATGGGCAGCTTTCCTGACATGTCTTCAGAACATGAAGTAAAGGAAAACCTCCAATGGGACAAACCACAAAAACAAAAAAAAAACAATTGAGACAGATATATTCTTTTCATTTCCTATACACTACCCTATACATTTTAATAACTGAAGTCTAAATAACCATAACTCAATTAACAAAACGAGTTCTAATGTGCAAGGATTGCAACACTGTCACGTCCTTGGAGGAAAATAAACCCAAGAAAAAAAGCAGCTGGGAACAATATTTCCTGAAAACAACTTCATAAAAAAAAAAAGCTTTGCTTGCATACATTTCCTTGGTCTGGGTGGTCTTCCGCAAACGCAATCACTTCGGAGCACCACTGAGACATGAGGTCAAATGCTGGGGCTGCCCAGTCCAGACAAGAGGAACTAGCATATTCACGTGATGTCTTAAGGACTGAGGGCAGGATTCCTAAACAGCTGCAAAGCCCAATAAATTCCTCTTCTTCCTGTGAAATGAATAGACAGCAGAATTTAAATGGAATTTCACATCAACCTATAACTTATTTATTTAAACTAAATACCACAATTAGCCTTCCATAATACCTGACAGCTTGGAATATCCGTTCCAAATAAATGTTGCTGGAGGAGGCTGGTGATCCTGAGGAAGGGCAGGCAGAACTGTTGTAAGTAATGCTCAATGGACTGTGAAGACCAGACATTCAGGTTGGTCTGCAAACAACAAAACAAAAACACACTAATTCCATTGCAAGTACAGTGACTAAGCCACTAGGTTCCATTACCAGTTTGCATGGGTGCTATCATTATGGTGCTGGCTGACAAAAATGGAGTGTTGAATGAGAGCTACAGTCAAGATACATTTGACGATAAATACACAAGTGTAAATTATATGGACTTTATTTTTTACTTTGAAGAACCAAAGCTAGACTATTCTGTAGATAACTTATTGCCAATTACAGCATACTTGCTCCAGGTCAGTGAATCAAAGCATGACAGCCAGGCAACTAGTATTTTCAGTAGAGTTGATGACAACCGCCACATTTCTCTCATGACAGATTTACTTAACATATTAAAGTTGACTTAAGAGGCCCTTTTGCACATACCTTTATGAGTGTCCAGGAGTTAAACTCAGGGAACTCTATATAAAACTTGGATGCCATATCTGTAATATCAGAGCTGGAAATCAATACCCTCAGCAATGTGTAATTTGTTGTATATTATTAGGGCTCTGTGCATTATTTTAACCTCTTTGGGTGCACTCACACTGGAAACAGCTGAACTGAACAGCACCCAAGTTTGATTGTCCTGCCTCCCCTGCTGGTCTGCACTCACACTGGTCTACAAGTGAATGTTCCTAGGGACACTTTGTTCATCAACCCTGTCAAATCAGACCACAACCATCACTGATTATGTGCTCAGTTTTCTATGGAGAGTTCCATGCTCTGGAACAGTCTGCATCCAAAGTGAAACACTCCCGGTGCACCTATTTCAAGTGGTCCGAGGCACAGCACACTTAACCATTCCCAGGCATGGTTTAGAGCACTTGTATTATACAAACTGACCCAAGGGAGTGAATTATGCTTAGGCTCGGTTAAAAGTGCCTATGTGACTTCACCCTAAAATAACTTTTATGGTTTATAAACAAGCCTGTTTTATGTAAAAAAAGGGTAAAGACCAAAAAAATTGATTTTTAGTTTACATTTTAAAATCCTTTCCTTGAAGTACATCACAGGACAGGGTATACTCATCTCCATTGCAACACAGTTATGCTGCCACCTTTAGCGGATTGGACGTTGGCAAAAACAAAAAACAAAAGACAGGAAATTCCCTCTTAGGCATTAACCCTCCCAACAGACAAGCCTTCAGTTTTTGTAGCAAGTCATAAACCACAAGCCAGAGGGGTGGGATCCCAGGGTCCTGTAATGTACTATGAGAAAAGAATTTTAATATGTAAAGCTAAAAATCCCATTTTCTTTCTTGTATCTCCCAGGACACGGTATCTTCATCTACATAGCACTGAATATGAGGGGAGGGCAATACATCATTAGACCCCAAACAACTATAGCAAAATAGGTTAGAACCCCATGCAGCAGCCAGCAAAACACACCAACCAAAGGCAGTAGCCTCAGCAGCTCTAATATCCACTTTATAAAACATCATAAAGGTATAACCCAGGAGACGCCAACACTCTCAGTAGAATGAGACCTTACAAAAATGGTGGTACATTTCCTCTTATACCATAAGTTTGAGAAATATACTTACAGATCCATATAAAAATGGTAGATTTGGAAGCGGATTAACCCTTCCTTCGGCCTTCACAACACAAAGAGGGAATCTGACAGTACCCCTTCCCTCACAAGGAAAAGTGGTGTGGCCTCTCAATACTACTTGCTATGACTTGCAGTCCCACAACAAAAGCTCTCTTACAACTGAACTCACGAGTACATGCCATAGAACACCCTACGGCACGGGTGTCAAACTAGCGGCCCTCCAGCTGTTGCCAAACTACAAGCTCCATGAGGCATTTTAAGATTGCCTTTGGGAGTCATGCTTGCAACTGTCAGAGGCATGATGGGACTTGTAGTTTTGCAACAGCTAGAGGGCCACTAGTTTGACACCCCTGCGCTACGGGGTTCAATCTTCACCCATCACAGTAGGCAATGTCACAAGGGTCTTCAGGAACTCAAGTTCCCATCTGGGAAACACTGCCCTGGTCTTTTACAGCACTCTACTAGTCTGCAAAGCAACATATCATTGTGCAGGGTCTCATTGTGCAGGGTCCCGTTCTGCTGGGTCCAGTGCTGACCAGCAACATTACAGGCTGCTCCCATGTGTCCAGAGTGGATTTCGGGTACTATTCCTATGAGCACAGAAAGGTTGTAGGAAAATGGATTTGGAAATAGCTAGTCTCCTAATCCCAGATGGAATGATTGAGATGCTAGCTATATTTTTTGCAGAGACTGCACAGACATGACCATCATCTAAGACACTAGGAAGAAAAAAAACAAACAACAAAAAAAAAAAAACTGATTCTTTGCCCAATGTGAAAGCGTTATGCCTAGGAGAGATTTTTTTTGGTCAGTGTCCAGCTATGTGAAGGTGGAAGCATAACCCTATCATAATGGATATGAAGATACCCCATGTCCTTGGATGCACTATTAAGAAAACACGTTCAATTCTTACTTTCCCCCTCCTGTTGCAGTATCATGTCTGCTACAAAAAGGAGGATGACCTCTTTTAAGCCCTTATATACACTAAATTATAAAGCAAAAATATAAATTTTTAAATTTATACACAGGTAGTGTCTCAGCTGTAAAACAGAACATTTCATGTACATACCGTTGTAACATCCTCTGGCTCTTCATCATGGTATATCTTTCCTCCAGATAATTCGCTAATCACGAAAGTAAGCAAAGCTTCCCATGACTTCCCTGAAGTATAGGAACTCTGTAAACCAAACACCAACAACAGATCAATGGTTATTTTTACTAAATCTCAAACTGAATTTACATTTCCAGCAAATTGGGAGCCATGTTTTTTCATTTTTAAAACATACAATTTTCTAAACTAAATTACCACCATTATACTGCAGGGACAAAGAGCTACCTCCTGGGGGGTGGACCTAGCTGTATGTGTAACAACAATAGCTTGTGGAAAGTCTACATTTGCTCAGAACCTTTGGCAAAAGCTGAAATGTCAGATGGGGAGCTAAAATGAAGGTAAAATGTGGCACCAGAGGGCAATTCCTACACAGCTATGGCCTTTGTTTGCTTTTATAGGGCAGGTGTGTTTTAAGAGCATGAATATATTATTATATAATATGTAACTCAGTGTGATCTCATCACTGGTCACAGTACTGCTCCTGACAATGCTTTTACCTCGCTTTTTTCCTCAAGGAGGTCAGTGCCATCTTTGTGTAAAACAGAACTAAAAACGGCAAGACTTTTTTTCATTTTGGATAGTTTAAGGGAGTGTTATAACCCGTCAATTTTATTTTTGTCATCTGAGTCGCACTGGGGAGATTTCCATCACTTTGTGTTCCTTAGCATAAACAGGAATGGAGAGGAAATCCCTTCAAATAAAGAATTGTTGGTTGTTACCAAAACTAGTGCACCCATTGAAAGATTTCTCCCCAATTCCTGTTCTGTTGACAACCCAAAATTTGGGATTTAGTTGGGCTTTAGGTACATATTTTGAGTCACACAATTTAGCCCCCATAGCTGCCTCCTCTTAGTCTGTGACCAGCCAGAGTAAAAATCCACAATACACATTCAGATCATTTCCTCTACTGCCTCTTACTTACCTTATGAGCTGCTGAACCAACAGAGAGTGCTGTACTATTAGCCTATTCCTCTCAGGTGATGCCTAGGCAAAATCATTGCAGCTCAAAGCCTGTTTTTTAGCTTTAAAAAGGTACATTTAAAAATGCTGTAGCTGTAGATTGTGAATAGGCAGAAACATATTCATGCAAATTTAACCACTAGCCTACAGGGCACTTATACCCCCTTCCTGCCCAGGCCAATTTCCAGCTTTCAGCGCTGTTGTACTTTGAATGACAATTGCGCAGTCCTGCAACACTGTACCCATATGAAATTTTTATCATTTTTTTGTGACAGACAGAGCTTTATTTTGGTGGTATTTAATCACCTCTGGGTGTTCTTAAACCAAAAATCACAGAAAATTTTGAATAAAAAAGTTATTTACAAAATTTTATAACAAAAACTAAGAAATAAGCGATTTTTCTCCTTCACTGATGTGTTTTAAGAGGCTGCACTGAAGAGCACTGATAGGCTGCACTGATGCACACTGATAGGCGCACTGACTGGCATTGATAGGTGGCACTGACTGGCACTGATGGGTGGCACTAAAAGGCAGCTCAGATGGGCACTGATATGTGGCACTGGCAGGTGGCATGGATGAGCATAGAGCTGGCACTTTTGGACACTGACAGGTGGCGCTGCTGGGGCTACACAGATCATCAGGGCACACTGATCATCAGTGCTCTGATGATCTGTGTAGATGTCGCCACCGAGGAATACCGATTACCGGCTCTCCTCTCCTCACGAGCTGTCAGCGTGACAGCTCGTGAGGAGAGAACTGCCGATAACCGGCATTTCCCTGTTTACATGTAATCAGCTGTGATTGGACACAGCTGATCACATGACCGAGCCGACATCTTCGGCTCTTTCCGTAGATCGGTGATTCGCTGTGTCCGAGGGACACAGCGCACCGCAGATCGCCGCGCTGCGCGCTCCCGGAGCCGTGCATGCGCGGTGGGAATGGGAGGACATCATAGGTCCTCCAAGAACAAGAGAACCGCCTTATTACTATATGGTGGGCGGGAGGCGGTTAAAGTGGTATTAAACCATCCCACACGGAACAGCTCCAAAGTGACGCAAATCATACACCTGGAAGTGATAAGAAGGGAGCCACTCATACAGACTGTATGTGGAGCAGGTATCCTATGCAAATATAAAGCGTTTTAATCCATTGTGCAAAACACAGCACTGTACCATGTGTGTGGGCATTGTCCTAATGGATTTTAGCATTTTAAATAAATATTAAAAGGTTTTACACTATAGCGGCTCTCCTTGTTTCCCTATGGTACTCCCAATTAAATATATATATATATATATATATATATATATACACATATACACACACACATACACTGACATACTGATGTGAGGGAAGGAAAGGTGCCTGTCCCAAGTGGTCATGGATGGTGAAAACCCCCCCGTGTAAACACAAGTGCTAAATAGCGTAACTCCTTCGGGTGGTCATGGATAGTTGGTGAGTTCCCTGGTGTGCTGGTGGAGGATCACATATACACCGATGAAATAGTAAGCATTTGCACAGCACTACTGCACTTTTCTGGAAGATTTATTGCACAGACTTTTTATACTAGCACTGACACTTCAACAGATATAGGATTTTTATGTCTTGTTTTGTGGTTTCTTATATTACGCATCAACACAAATAGTGCTGTATAATAGGTTATACTTTATACTTTAATACTCACTGGGTATTGGTATACAGCTGCTTTTATTTGCGAGTTAAATCTAAGCGCTGGAGAATTGTGGCATTAGTAAAAATAGATTCCTGCCTGATTAACAGCCAAAGAAAGATGGCTCATTTCCATTAGGAGAGAAAAGCAGAAAAAGATACTGTTAGAGGGAGACCTGGATCTTTACCCGCCTCCCGCCTGCCATATAGTGTAATGACAGGCGCAAGGCGGTTCTCTCGTTCTGGGAGGACATCATATGACGTCGTCCCATTCTAAGCGCGCAGCGCCGTTATAGGTGGTGCGCTGTGTCCCTTGGACACAGCGGATCACCGATCAATGGAAAGAGCCGAAGATGTCGGCTCGGTCATGTGATCAGCTGTGTCCAATCACAGCTGATCGCATATAAATAGGGAAATGTCGCTTATCGGCATTTCTTTCCTCACAAGCTGTCACGCTGACAGCTCGAGAGGAGAGTAGAGCTGGTAATCGGCATTCCTCAGAGGGGACATGGGCACTGATGATCAGTGTGCCCTGATGATCTGTGTAGCCCCAGCAGTGCCACCTGTCAGTATCCATCAGTGCCAGCTGTCAGTGCTCATCCATGCCACCTGCCAGTGCCCATCAGTGCCACATATCAGTGCCTACCAGTGCACATCAATGTCACATATCAGTGCTCATCTGAGCTGCCTATCAGTGTCACCCATCAGTGCCAGTCAGTGCTACCTATCAGTGCTGCCAATCAGTGCCACCTATCAGTGCCCATCAGTGCTGCCTATCAGTGCCACCGAACAGTGCCAGTCAGTGCCACTTATCAGTGCCATATATGAGTGCTGCCTTTCAGTGCCCATCAGTGAGGTCTGTCAATGCCCATCAGTGCAGCCTATCAGTGCCCATCAGTGTAGCCTCATTAGCGCACATCAGTGAAGGAGAAAAATCCCTTATTTACAAAATTTTATAACAAAAACTAAGTAAAAACCTTTTTTTTTCCCCAAAATTTTCAGTGGTTTTTGGTTTAAGAAAAAATAAAACCAGAGGTGAATAAATACCACCAAAATAAAGCTCTGTCTCAAAAAAATGATAAAAATTTCATATGGGTACAGTGTTGCATGACCGCGCAATTGTCATTCAAAGTGTGACAGCGCTGAAAGCTGGAAATTGGCCTGGACAGGAAGGGGGTATAAGTGCCCTGTAGGCTAGGGGTTAAAAGGTAATAAATACCTACAGTATAAGTGTTATATTTACACACCCCATTGAAAATCTTAGGAGCAAAGCTAAATTTTAGACAACAAAATCATAATTAACAAGAATTCAACTGCAGGTGAGTCTAGTTATTCATTAAACAGGTTTCCAGCAGACAGTTGATTATAAAAAGGGAATTAACTAAGAAAACCTTCCCATTTCAAGCTGCCAGCAACGGCACCACGTGGAAGAGAAATGTCACAAAGGCTTGAGAAAGAAAATTTCTTTACATAAGAAAGGTGAAGGCTACAAGAAGATCAACACAGCTTTACTTATCAGTCAGAACACTAGCAAAATTGATACAAAATTTTAACAAACATGGAACTTCAACCATCTCACAGAGACGTTCAGGCCATACACAGAAGTTAATACCTCGATAGGAGCATCTTCTGATGAGAAGGGTTGAAGAAAATCACCATGCGAGTTCACTGCAGTTAGCTAAAGAAGTAGAAAGCCAGACTGGGGTGATTGTTTCCCGTGGCACAATACAGTATACACTGCAGAGAAATGGCATGCATGGGTTTCGTCCATGAAGGAATCCTCTCCTAAAGCCCATGCACAAAAAAGCCCACCTAGGATTTGCCAGGGCCCATGCTGAAAAAAGAAGACTACTGGGACTCTGTACTCTGGAGTGAAGAGACCAAGATAAATGTTTTTGGAACTGATGGCTTCAAAACTGTATTGCCTTGCAAAGGTGAGGAGTACAAAGAACAATGCATGGTGCCTACAGTGAAACATGGTGGTGGCAGTGTCCTTCTGTGGGGCTGCATGAGTGCTGTTGGTGTTGAGGAATCGCATTTCGTTGATGGTATCATTAATTCACAGATGTACTGCTCTATATTGAAAGAGAAGATGCCACCATCATTCCATGCCCTTGGTCATCATGCACTTTTCCAACATGAAAATGATCCAAGACATACATCTAAGGCCACATGTTGCATTTCTGAAGAACAGGGTGAAAGTGATTCAGTGGCCAAGTATGTCTATTGATCTGAACCCAATCGAACACTAATAGGGAATTCTGAAGAGACAAGTTTAGCATTACTCTCCATCCAGCATCCAGGCTCTAAAAGAGGTCCTTCTTGAAGAAAGGAAAAAGATAGATGTTGCAATATGTCACCAAATTGTTCATTCCGTGCCTAGAAGACTTGGTACTGTGCTTACAAATCATGGATGTCATACAAAATACTAGATGTAGTAGTTTTTGTTGTGGGGTGTATTCATTTTTGCATCAATTTGAGTAAAACTGAAGATTTTGTAACCCAAGTTATTAATAACATTACTTTCATGTAATGAGCTAAACAAATATTCTATAAAAAAACCCAAGTTTTGTGAAAAGCTTGGAAACCGTTCTTGTGTTCACTGTGATATTGATTAAAATCTTACTTTTCAAAAGGGGTGTACTCATTTATGCTGAGCACTGTATTTTCATAGGCCATTTGCTTTTTTGAAATATAAATCCTGCAATGTAATAAATTCTGCCACCACTGCATGTTTACAGCTGACACATTTTATAAGGGCTGATGTATGAAGAAAAGAAAAAAAAAAACACCCTTATTTATAATAGCTTCTTCCCTAGCAGCCCATCTCACAAAGGCTCTCACAAAAAATAGAAAGCATTGATTTCTCTGCTGTAGCACTTATTTAAGAAACTTTCAGTATATAGCACTGGCACATTCAAGTTTAATCTGCCAACACCAGCAGGAATGTGGGGACATCATGTTCTTGCCTAACATTTTCTGTTTTTATTTTTAAAAGTACATTTTCAGAAATACCAACTTTTTTGTATGCTCCATATTCCTTCCATGTTGCACGTTCCTCAGGACGAAGTCTAATGGTTAACGCAATCAGTGCTTGAGTGTACAGTAGTGAATAGAACACCTTCACGATGCAGGTAAAATGTTCTGCAAATGAAACAAATAATGAATTGTGAAAACAATAAAATGACTTCTAGTTTCAAAGGTAATAGGTTCCAGCCATAACAAGCTGCTGGGTGATCAAGGGCTTTTATACAAGTATGGCAAACTGCTGTCAAATTGATATATCGTAGCCCCCTGAGCAATTAAAATGGAACTAAATGTGAAAAATTGTGAACAGGTGTTTTTTTTTTTATTGCAGAAGAGGCATGCAATGTCTCTTCAGCAATAAAGTACACTTACCAGCCTATTCACAATCCTCTGCAGAATGTATACTGAGCTGCACATGCACAGCTCTGCTTACCTTCTGGCACACTAAACCCCTGCACATGTGTGGGAGTAACCTCATCCCACACCAGCCAATCAAAATGGCTAAAGACCAGCACTCGGAAGAACCCAGGAAAAGATGCAGGCAAGAGACTTTGCAAGCGGTGGACTGTTGGAGCATAGGTGAGTATTTGTGCCTTTAGTTCCACTTTAAAGTAACCACCATAGAGTTATATTTTGGTTTGAATGACCATCAGTGTGTCCTGGCTCCTAATCTATGATAGCAATAGTAAAATTGCAGTGGTTTAAAAATTTGCCTCCATTCATAGTGAACAATGCTACTCCTGCAGCTAGGTTCCCTATTTATTTATTGCACATTTGGAGAGACTACTGGGAGAGTCTGAAATGTCAGTTTTCTTCTAAATGAAATGATTTGTTGGAAGAACTGGAAAATGCTATTTATTCTTTGGACAGCAGAACAGTTCAAAACCACACCTGAATTGACTGCAACTTTGACTCACTGGGGGGATTAATAAAAACTAGCACACGCTGAAAAACATGCTCATTTCTATGCCTTGTTATTTTGGGCTTTCTGCAGCAAATAAAAGAAACACATGCAAATTTGTTTAGTTGTCGCGTGGTGGTGGTTCAACAGATCTGAGAGTGATTACACTAGTATGTGCCAAAATGTTAGAGCAAATCTGAGATTAAATTCTGCTCAAATCATCCTAAAATTTATTTCACTGTATTGCTGTATCTTGCTGGCCATCCACACACATCTCCCTCTCTTCTACTTGCTGCATTGCTGATTGTTGCTGTCCAATGCTCCTCACTACTATATTTATGCAATTCTGGTAGGTGTATATTTTAGAACAGCTTTTAAATTAGAACATTGGCGCAAGTGCTTTATTAATTTGGAGAAGATGATAGCATTTTTAATGTGTACCAATAAATAAATAATTTGCGCTAGTAAATATATAAATATATATGAAGAAATCATCAAATCATAAGTCCAGAAAAAAATATATATATATGCCAATACCACAAAAAAATATAAAAAAAACTTTTAGGTGCAAAAAACTTTTGTGCAAAAAAAGTGTCTGAATATGAAAAATTTCACCAAAAAACCTTGATAATATAATGGCAGATCATCCATAAATATATCTTCAGAAACGGAAACTCTGCAGCACACCGATCCTCATCGATCGAAATAACAGGATGAAAAACTTTGTAGTTAATCGAAAATCCACTTCTCCAATAGGTAAAGGACCACCTTCAAACGTATCCATAGGGGGAAATGCCAAGCACTCGGGAGAAACAGAAAGACTTCATGGTGCAATATTATAAAAACCAATTCCTTTATTAGGTACTCATTGCACTTACTCAAGAGGTGTCCCAGCCCACACCAGCATCAACAGCATAACAGCAGTCACATAAACGAGCCTGGCTACTCAGCACATGCGCAGTAGCTGGCAGCCAAAAACGTAATGACGTCACATCAATCAAGCCCCGCCCTACGCGTTTCGTCATCGAAGTCCTCACGGAGCGGATAGATGTGAGACGTCTCAACCTCCTTAAATATTCACTCACAGGAATCGAACAGCTGACATCAATGGGGAATCAAGCAAAGCAAGCCGCCCCATCGATGACAGGAGTCCACAAAGGATATACAATGTATCCAATATATTTGCCATCACAAGCAAAAAAACTTTAAAACAAGAGAACAAAAATAAAATAAAAAATTAAATAAACAATAATAATAAATAAATTAAATGAATACAATAACGGGCCAGTACCCTCTAAGACTGTGTTTCAAAAAGGGAACTTAAAGGGCCAGTAACACTTTAAACACAAATAAAGGGGAACTCTAGTAATAATACAAAAATAATACAGAAATTGTACAAAAAGCATACAATCTCCCATATATCATCTTTAAACAGTTGCCTATATAAAAATATACTTAAAATAGCATAAAAATTAAAAATTAAAAATTTGTGAGAAAACAATTCAAATCTATATCGACATTTAACCCAAATGGTTGCAAGGAATTTAGTTCATAAATCCAAAACGTCTCTTTTTTGGAAATCTCATTAACCAAATCCGAGCCCCTCCAATGGGGTTTTACCATCTCGATCCCATAAAAGGTAAGTAAGCTCGGATCACAATTATGTACCAATTTGAAATGTTTGGATACACTATGTTTATCGAATCCTTTTACTATGTTTCTTATATGTTCGCCTATTCTTGTTTTTAAACATCTCCCAGTTCTCCCAATATATCTCAAATGACATGGACATTCTAAAACATAAATCACATGTGTAGAATTACATGTAATCAGGAATTTAATATCATATTCTTTTTTGGAAAATGAAGAGCAGAATGACTTTCTTTTTTTATTATTACCAACTTTTACAGTCCTACAAACTTTACACTTCCTACAAGGAAAAAAACCCTTTAAATTTGGAAACAGATCGAACTTTTTTGGGGGTTCGATGACATTGCGAGCCAGTTTCATCCTAAGAGACTTATTTTTCTTATAAATGAATTTAGGAGTTTTAGATAAGAATTTATTTAGTATATCATCTTTTAACAAAATGGGCCAATATTTTTTAAAAATTCGTTCAATATTTTTGTATTGCATATTATAGTTAGTAATAAAGGGTACATTATTTTCAAATCCCAAATGAGCCTTTCTATTTCCAAGAAACGTCTCCCTATCTTTAATACTAATCGAATTTCTCTCTTTAATCAAAAAGGTCTTATCATACCCTTTCTGTTGATGCTGGTGTCGGCTGGGACACCTCTTGAGTAAGTGCAATGAGTACCTAATAAAGGAATTGGTTTTTATAATATTGCACCATGAAGTCTTTCTGTTTCTCCCGAGTGCTTGGCATTTCCCCCTATGGATACGTTTGAAGGTGGTCCTTTACCTATTGGAGAAGTGGATTTTCGATTAACTACAAAGTTTTTCATCCTGTTATTTCGATCGATGAGGATCGGTGTGCTGCAGAGTTTCCGTTTCTGAAGATATATTTATGGATGATCTGCCATTATATTATCAAGGTTTTTTGGTGAAATTTTTCATATTCAGACACTTTTTTTGCACAAAAGTTTTTTGCACCTAAAAGTTTTTTTTATATTTTTTGTGGTATTGGCATATATATTTTTTTTTTTCTGGACTTATGATTTGATGATTTCTTCATATATATTTATATATTTATACACATTTACTAGCGCAAATTATTTATTTATTGGTACACTTTATATATGGTGATTTTTTGCAGCTGGTACATTATTAGTAAGTTATATAATTTTGACCATAGGCGCTATTATTAATTTTTCTTATTCTTAGCATTTTTAATGTGATTGGATGCTGCTGGTGCAACTTCACTTGTTTCATAACATCGTTAATTTAGCACACAGAAAATGTGCAAATAACACCACAAAATGTATGTTTTTTTGTTTTTGTTTTTTTTTGTCTTTTTAACTCCCCCATAATAATTTATTCAGTTTATCAACTTCCACAATTTCATTATCTTAAAGGTTCTAATATATTTTCCATCAATAAGTCTGCCAGAAGAGAAAAAAAACTCATACCATGCCATTTTATTTCATCCTGAAGCTACTGGTACAATTCTACATATTGGTCTTCTATTTATAAAAATAGCTGTGAATGTCTTACCAAGATGAGAGAGAGAGAGAGAGAGAGAGAGAGAGAGAGAGAGAGAGAGAGAGAGAGAGAGAGAGAGAGAAAGAAAGAAAAAAAGACCTTTCAGTAACTAATATTAGATGTCTGCTATTCCTTTAAGGCCTCATTTACAAGGGCAGCAGCCCTTGCAATCCCTCTGAAAAACATTTTGCAGTGGATCACTTTTCAGAGGGCTGCTGACATGTGGCCGATAGGCAATATATCCCTTCCTCATCATCAGTTTTAAACCCAAAAAGGTTCCACCACCACATCACAACCACTGTACACGGTTGTGGCATCACCGCCCCATTCACTTGAATGAGCTGCATTCAGCTGCGGTACTGCCCACTGATTGCAACAGGAGTTTTACATTTTTACATGGCATGTACAAGGCCCCAGCAGCTTCATGTTTTTATTTATGTGCATCTGCCCATGTGCATGGAGCCTAAAGGTGGTGAAAAGCCAGAATATAAGAGATGCTGCACTCTGTTTGACCAGGTTGAGTACAAGACTGCTACAGCTCTGACACGTAGGAACATTTGTATACTCTTTTGTTCAGGGACTAACTGAAAGATTTCTATGCACAAAATTCTTCAAAAGCATGTTTCCACTCTATTAAGGTTTCAGTCTACCAAATTGAGATATTGTAGTCATAGTGGAGCTTGATGTACAGAGTCAGTCCCTGGCATCCTATGTCTCCAATGCTCCACCAGAAATATCTCGCTGCCAAAATTCCTAGCCACCTTAGAGGTTAGGATGTTCCTGCCAAGCTTTTATGTCCCAGATCCCCATACTGTATTCTTCATAATATAAAATATTATATCCATAAAGAAGAGTAGAGCACTCCCATACTAGCCACTACAGGTAGGCAAAGTCAGGAACTTATAGCGGAGCTCCACCCAAAAAGTGAAGTTACGCTTTAATACATCCTCCTCCCCCTGGCATATCATTTAGGGGGGAGTGGGTACCTAGTTTTGACAGGTAAGTGTCCTAATATTAAACGTCAGCAGCTATAGGATTTGTAGCTGCTTTTAAATTTTTTTCTTACAGACTGAAACTCCGCTTTAAGTGCAGAAATCTCACCTTTAAAGACCCTGAAAGACTTTAGAAACTATCAGGTGGGTTAACTTTCCATCAGCTAGTAAAATCTATGATATCGACCTAATCCTTTATTCTGCATATATCGCAATGTCCATGACAGCGCTCTCCTTTCTAAGAATAATTTCTATAGCCAGCTACTCTTCAGCCTCTTCTGGCTGCATCAATAGAGCAGTTTTATTATTGCCTTCAGCTGTCCAATCAATCAGCAGACTTATACAGCAAGTTTTAAGTAGACTTTATTGAATACTGTGGTTCTGGCGGTGAAGTGGGCATTTTATTTACTGGAAAAAGACATGAACAAGCAGTAACGGTAGTGATGCGAAGAGCAGCAAACAAGAATATAATCCTGATGGCAGAAAGGCAGTAACTGTGGAAAATGAACAAAGAGTACTAGTTTATATTTAAGTACACCTGTCAACTTGTAACAAACAATATGCTGCAAAGAAGAAGGCAGAGAAGGTAAGGATTTCCATTTCTACATTTTGCAGCATTTTGTATTTCTGAAATAGTGACCTTTTTTCCACTCCGACTTTCCCTTTCCCTGTTCCAGGTCAATGTCTTAAAGTACTAATTCCAAGGAAAGCCAAGACACTAGCATTATGACAGATGCACTTAGATATTCCCCTTTCCTTCGATCCTTGTTGAAGCATGTCTTCTCTTCCACAATACAACCCTAGAAGCCTGAACAGCCAATCTGATGCGTTAGTTTATCAAAAACAGTGGCAAATATCGCACTAGTTTTATGTTGCTCTCTTTTACTATTACAATAAAAATATTTTTAAAAATGAAGTTTTTTGGTTGTTTTACTCAGATAGGTACATTATCTATTTCGGTGATTGTTAACGTGTGATCTGGCTGACTTTTTCTGCTCACCAACTATCCTTATTGTTAGTGTATTTTATGTTGTATGTTATGGCCTAGGACGATTCCTCTTCTTCCAATGTGGCCCAGTAAAGTCATGAGGTTGGATATCCCTGTTTTATATATTTGTGACAACTTCCTAGATGTGTTTAATATTTAATCAGCAGCAACATCCAGACAAGATCTTTAACAGAAAGCCAAATAAAGACGACATACATCTATCATTATGTTAAAAAGAACTATGACCACTTTATCCATTTAAAACTGTAACAAGCTAGAGACTCACAGGATAATAAAAAGGGGGCAACCAATTTGCTACAAACTGATAATGTCAACATAATTAGTGAATAAACTGGAATATTCTGTATACAAGATGGCTGACTCTACTGTGTATGCAGGACAGGTACACTTCAACAGACTGATTTTGATTGACATGCATGTAAATACAGAATTTTAAATGCATGTAGGCTGGGCACTAAAGGTACGCTGTATACTCTATCAGCTATGGATCTCTGTAGCAATTCATCTTTACCCAGGATGTGCCATTAGTTGTGCAAGAAGCGCATCTCCTATTCTGACCATCAATTTTACTTTATATACTATCATGACATAAAATATCACTAAAAAATACAGCAGTTATGAGGTGAAACTTAACATAGATGAGTTCACATTCATTATGTTTTGGGAACTTTGAATGTTGCTTTTGTTTACTTTTTTATTTCAAAGTATCATTTGTATAAAGCGAAAATGGAGACTGCCACTGATGACCTCTCTTTAGTAAAATGCTAACTAATTGGCCATTATGCTGATCCAATGGTTTCAATACCTTCCAACTCACTAATCTGGAATTAAATTTTCAACCTGACTTTAAATGTGCCTACTTGTTCCAGTCGGCAACTCAAAATGTTGGGAAGCTGAGACAAACAGGCAACTAACATTCTTATAAGTAGGAAAAAAAAAAAAACAATGTCAAGCCCCGAATTTCTATCAGAGTTTCTCTTAAAGGTAAATCTTTTGCAAACTTACATTAGTCTAGCTTGTTTCAATGTAGGTAGCCATATCTGATATTAGGGATGAAGCTAAATATGAAATCTGTGATCTTCCTCCAGGTGTTGCTCCAGCCGCATTTTCTATGCACACAGAACACAGGAGTTCCCTTGCTTGGCTTCACCGCCTTTCAGAGAGTACCTTGTAGGTTTTTCAATACAAGGCTCTCTGGTTGGACAAGGTGGAGATTGTGAAGTCAGCTGCCATGTCCAATCAGATAACACCTTGCATTCATTGAAAAAAATACAGACGTTCACTGAATGGTTGCAATGCTGAGCAAATGACCTCCTGTGTTCAGTGTGCAGAGAGGAAGTCACCAGAGCAGAGCCTAGAAGATTGCATGATGACACCATTCCATTATACGAGCACCATTCTGTCCAGGAATAAGAGGTGGTCATTGCTGCCACTGGAGGTGCAATGGACGTATAATGTCAGTGGACTGGCCAAAATGCCAGCATAAAACATATGTATTAACGTAGAACTTTAGTAACAAAAAAAATTGCTAGGAGTTTTTAAGATTTTTTTAATAGTATCTGTAAGATGCAGAGAATGGAGTTCAGCATTATATCAGTGGCCATCCAAAGGCCGAAGAGGAATGTTCGGACCTTTCTAAGCTGTTTATTGCTGTCTGTGTTCTAACTGATGATACCCCCCTATTTTCCTGTCCTAGTGATGGTGGTCAATAAAACAAGATACTTCTCCAAAAAGGCCACATACAACAAGAACACTAACAATGGAATGGGGAGAGGTTAAAATAGCTGTCAGGTCTGAAACCTCACAGGGGAAGTTTCCTGTCCCAGTAACCACTGTCATACTGTCCTATCTATAGCTAACCTAAAATAGATCTAAACCGGATTACTAAAATCTGATGCAAGTTTTAATATGTTAATATTTCAAATTAAACATGTATTCAAACATGACACTGGGACGCAGGGAGCCGTACTTGCCAGGAGAAGATGATTATTGCTAGCGACGATAGCTGATGGCAATACATGCTAACAATCCGACATGCTGGTTGTACCCAGGTCAGATCAATGGACTGACTTGGGTACAATCAGCCTGCCCATTCATGGATCGCCTCTCAGCCAGTCTCTGGTGAACTGGCCGAGATTCGATACATCTATGTCTAGCATAATTCTCATTACAACAAATAAGCAAACAATGAAAAGGTTCCACAGAATAATATTCTGTGGTGATCATGTAAGAATAATTTATTACAATCTTACAATAAAAAGCATAAAATGAAATGCAGATACTGCCCCCTTACATAAAAGACATCACATACGTCATTAAAATCAATGCATACAATATATATATATACAGTGAGGAACAGAAGTATTTGAACACCCTGCGATTTTGCAAGTTCTCCAACTTAGAAATCATGGAGGGGTCTGAAATTCACATTGTAGGTGTATTCCCACTTAGAGACAGAATTTTAAAAACAATTCAGGAAATCACATTGTATGATTTTTAAAGAATTTATTTGTCTTACACTGCTGAACATAAGTATTTGAACACCTAAGAAACAGCAAGAATTCTGGCTCTCAAAGACCTGTTACTGTGCCTTTAAAAAGTCCACCTCTACTCCACTCATTAATCTAACTTAGTAGCACCTGTCTGAGCTCTTTAAAGACACCTGTAAGCCCCACAGACAGTCAGACACAAACTACTACCATGGGCAAGACCAAAGAGCTGTCAAAAGACACCAGAAACAAAATTGTGGAGCTCCACAAGGCTGGAAAAGGCTACGGGGCAATTGCCAAGCAGCTTGGTGAAAATATATCAACTGTTGAAGCAATTGTTAGAAAATGGAAGAGGCTAAAGACGACTGTCAGTCTCCCTCGGACTGGGGCTCCATGCAAGATCTCACCTCGTGGGATTACACTGATGATAAGAAAGGTGAGGAATCAGCCCAGAACTACAAGGGAGGTGCTGGTCAATGACATGAAGAGAGCTGGGACCACAGTTTCAAAGGTCACTGTCAGTAGAACACTACGCCGTCATGGTTTCAAATCATGCATTGCACGGAAGGTTGCCCTGCTCAAGTCATCACATGTCCAGGCCCGTCTGAAGTTTGCCAGTGACCATCTGGATGATCCAGAGGAGGCATGGGAGAAAGTCATGTGATCAGATGAGACCAAAGTAGAATTTTTTGGTCTAAACTTCACTCGTCGTGTTTGGAGGAAAAAGAAGGATGAGTTGCATCCCAAGAACACCATCCCTACTGTGAAGCATGGGGGTGGTAACATCATGCTTTGGGGTGCTTTTCTGCAAAGGGGACAGGATGACTGCACTGTATTAAGGAGAGGATGAATGGGGCCATTTATTGTGAGATTTTGAGCAACAACCTCCTTCCCTCAGTCAGAGCATTGAAGATGGGTCGTGGCTGGGTCTTCCAACATGACAACGACCCAAAGCACACAGCCAGGATAACCAAGGAGTGGCTCCGTAAGAAGCATATCAAGGTTCTGGAGTGGCCTAGCCAGTCTTCAGACCTAAATCCAATAGAACATCTTTGGAGGGAGCTGAAACTCTGTGTTGCTCAGCGACAGCCCAGAAACCTGACAAATCTAGAAGAGATCTGTGTGGAAGAGTGGGCCAAAATCCCTGTTGCAGTGTGTGCAAACCTGGTCAAGAACTACAGGAAACATTTGACCTCTGTAATTGCAAACAAAGGGCTCGTTCACACTAGGCTGTTTTGCCAACGCTTGCCAAACGCCCCTATAGCGTTTGGCAAGCGTTGGTCCGGCGTTTGCGGGGCGTTTTTTAAAGCTCGGCAAACGCTCCGCAAACGCCGCATGCGCGGTTTAGCGGCGGTTGCTAGGCGTTTGCCGAGCGTTAATAACGCCCCACAAACGCCTATAATGCAGTTTGAGTGGTGTTACCGCACCGCAAACGCCCCGCAACCGCGTCGCAACCGCACCGCAAACGCCGGCCGGGCGTTTGCGGAGCGGCACCATAGACGAGAATAGGAGGCTTCAAAGCCTCCTGACTCGTCCAGAGGCGTCCGTTTTGCCGCGACGCAAACGCTCCCGTTAGAACAGCACCATGTGCTGTAATGTGCAGAATTGGCAGAGGCTCTCTGCCGCCTGCACACAAAGCTAGTGTGAACGTAGCCAAAGGCTTCTGTACCAAATATTAACACTGATTTTCTCAGGTGTTCAAATACTTATGTTCAGCAGTGCAAGACAAATAAATTCTTTAAAAATCATACAATGTGATTTCCTGAATTTTTTTTTTTAACTCTGTCTCTCAAAGTGGGAATGCTCCTACAATGTGAATTTCAGACCCCTCCATGATTTCTAAGTTGGAGAACTTGCAAAATCGCAGGGTGTGCAAATATTTCTGTTCCTCACTGTGTGTGTGTGTGTGTGTGTGTGTGTGTGTGTGTGTACACACACACACATATATATATATATATATATATATATATATATATATATACACACATACACATACTATATATATATATATACAGTTGCAAGAAAAAGTATGTGAACCCCTTGGGATTACGTGAAGTTTTGCATGAATTGGGCATAAAATGTGCTCTGAACGTCATCTAAGTCACAACAATAGAAGAACACAGTCTGCTGAACATAATACTACACAAACATTAGATGTTGCCATGGTTTAATTGCACATAACATGTAAACATTCACAGTGCAGAGAGGAAAAAGTATGTGAACCTTTGGACATAATAACTGGTTGACCCTCCTTTGGCAGCAATAACCTCAACCAAACGTTTCCTGTAGATGCAGATCAGACCTGCACAACGATCTGGAGTCATTTTGGACCACTCCTCTTCACAAAACTGTTTCAGTGTAGCAATATTCTTGGGATGTCTGGTGTGAATCGCTATCTTAAGGTCATGCCACAGCATTTCCATCGGGTTGAGGTCAGGACTCTGACTGGGCCACTCCAGAAGGCGTATTCTGTGCTGTTGCAGCCATTGTTTTGTTGAATTACTTGTATGCTTTGGGTCATTGTCCTGTTGCATCACCCATCCTCTGCGGAGCTTCAGTTGGCGGACAGATGGTCGTACGTTTTCCTGCAAAATGTCTTGATAAACTCTGGAATTCATTTTCCCATCAATGACAACAATCTGTCCAGGCCCTGAGGCAGCAAAGCAGCCCCAAATCATGATGCTCCCTCCGCCATGTTTCACAGTGGGGATGAGGTTTTGATGTTGGTGTGGTGTGCCTTTTTTTCTCCACACATAGTGTTGTGTGTTCTTCCCAAACAACTCAATCTTGGTCTCATCTGTCCACAGTATATTTTGCCAGTAGTGCTGTGGAACATCCAGGTGCTCTTTTGTGAACTTCAAACGTGCTGCAATATTCTTTTTGGACAGCAATGGCTTCCTCCGTGGTGTCCTCCCATGTACTCCATTCTTGTTTAATGTTTTCCTTATTGTAGATGTGTCAACAAAAATGTTAGCATGTGCCAGAGATTTCTGTAGGTCTTTAGCTGACACTCTGGGATTCTTCTTTACCTCATGCAGCATTCTGCGCTGTGCTCTTGCAGTCATTTTTACAGGATGACCACGCCTAGGAGAGTAGCAACAGTGCTAAACTTTCTCCATTTGTAGACAGTCTGTCTTACCGTGGACACATGAACATCAAGGCTTTTGGAGATACTTTTGTAACCCTTTCCAGCTTCATGCAAGTCAACAATTCTTGATCGTAGGTCTTCTGAGAGCTCTTTTCTGCGAGGCATGGTTCACATCAGACAGTGCTTCTTGAAACCAGTAAACCCAAAACAGGTGTGTGTTTTTTAAGGGCAGGACAGCTGTCAGCAACACATCCAATATCATCACACTGATTGGAGTCAAGGTTGGCTCACTCCTGGCTCCAATTAGCTCTGGGAGAAGTCATTAAGCTAGGGCCTCACATACTTTTTCCTCCCTGCACTGTGAATGTTTACATGTTATGTGCAATTAAACCATGGCAACATCTAATGTTTGTGTAGTATTATGTTCAGCAGACTGTGTTCTTCTATTGTTGTGACTTAGATGACGTTCAGAGCACATTTTATGCCCAATTCATGCAAAACTCCACGTAATCCCAAGGGGTTCACATACTTTTTCTTGCAACTATATATATATATATATATATATATATATACACACACACACATATATATATATATATATATATATACACACATATATATATATATACACACACATATATATATATATATATATATACACACACACACACACACACACACACACACACACACATATATACACACACACACACACATAAGACAAACAAATGAAACCAGCACTCAAATCTCCATGCAGACCAAGATGAATTCACAATGGCAAACGAAGAGGTGCAGCCCTTCAAAGATCGGGAAATCCGGGTACTGATGAACAGAAAACGAAAAAAGGGCACACTCTCATCGTGCATTACCGTGGTGTACCACGTGTTTATTGTATAATCAAATAGATATATACTCACAAACCAAAGGATAATAAAAGCAGTATGAATAGTCCGCAATGGTAGTCAATGCAATGCCGTGCCCCAACCGGGGATAAGCTGACGCGTTTCGGGAGCCGAACCCCCTTTCTCAGAGCTGAAGTGTGTACCTGCTGGTCCAATACTTACATGCCAAAAAATGCTAGAGGTCAAATAGTCCCTCCCCCCACAACCACATGGTGGTTCAATCACAGCATGAACCGATAGGACCCGCCTCCAACAACAAAAAAACAGTGACAACAATAAACAATAAAAATGTTATGATGTATATGCATGAATGGATGAGTGAATAGATAGATGAATGCACAAGCCACATCAATAGCTAAGTATCTAAATGCATGAAAGCATAAAATTGAAGAATGAACTGTACTTACTCATAGCCTCAAGATGGATTGGAGTGGCTCTAATAGAAGGACTCTGTCCCAGGGGTATCTGCCCCACATAGGATCTGGTATACAATATAAATGTTACTCCAGTTGATGTACACAATACACATCCAGATGATGACTGACTGTCAGCAACGCGGCGTCTGCGCCGCTCGCCACACCGGTCAATGTGGACGTGACCGGCTCTAGAGAAGCGGAACTCACACGCGAATGGTGAGCTGCACCGGGCGCATGCGCACCGTTCCGCAGATGAACAGCTCATGCGCCGGGAAGCCGCACCGAGGAAGTGTGTCAAATGCAGGGCAGAAAAGGATAATTGGCTCCCTGAGTGGTGCTGGGGGTACACACTGATGAACACATGTGGGATCCCATCCAAATGAATAAATTACTATGATAATGGTGATAGTGGGAATATAATGACTCTATGCAGTGTGCTGAGTAACCAACAATCAAGGGATCAAAAAAGAGAATGCGGAGGCCCAAAAAGAGAAAAATAAAAATTTAAATAAATAGTGATAAATACTACATACACACACACACACACACACACACATAAATATAAAAAAATATATGCTTTCATTACTGAAATAAATGAACTTTTGCACGATATTCTAATTTTTCAAGTTTCACGTGTGTGTATATTGTGACAGTATGAACGGCAAAGTGATGGATGGATGATATGTGTCACCTCGCATGAGGTCATATTGTGAGGTGTAAGGTGGAGGCCACTCCGGGTTTTCAAGGCCACAATGGCAGAGGTGGTTCCGGACCAGAGTTTGGGCTCCACTGATGTCCACCAACAGGTGATATAAAAAGGGCAGGGCTGGAGCAAGGAGTCGCTCGTGGCCTGGGACTCAGGGAGGTATTCTGAGAGAGCTTTTTGTGTACTATACCTACAAGAAAAGGTTTGCTTTTGTTTTGTTTTGTTGACAGGGAGAAGCCCTTCACCTCTGAGAGAGGAAACGTCTTCTGTTTAGTTAGTGCCTGGATGGCAAGGGTTTTATTTTGATGTTTTGTTTATTTTGATATTTGTTGCAAACCTTTTAAATAAAACTGACAACCAGTCAGATTTTGCCGAAAGCCTGCTGTGCGGTCTACCTTTTTCCCAGGGAAGGAGATCCCCCACCTGAGCTAACCCCACATATGGTGGATTTGGCGGGCAACTTCCTGAGCAAGTGGGAAGATGGAGGATGTGATAAGAGCCTTGCTGCAGGCCACGGCAACCCAGCAGGAAACCAATCGCCAGTTCGCAGAGGCCAATGCAGTACAACAGGAGGCGAATCACCAGTTTGCAGAGGCTCAACGAACACAACAGGAGGCCCAACAAGCACAACAGGAAGTGAATTGCCGGTTGTCGGAAGCCCAACAAGCACAACATGAAGCCCAACAAGCAGACCGAGAGCTCCTTAAGGAGATGGCCCAACACCTATTGGAATTAAGGAAGGAGTCCGCAGATCCGCTGCCAGTGGAGCAGAAAATGGCACGGGCCAGCCATTTTTTGCAAAAGTTGACACCTGCAGATGATGTGGAGGCCTATCTCACAACTTTTGAAAGAGTTGCTGTTCGGGAAGGATGGCAAAAAGTGCAATGGGCAGGACTGCTTGCACCATTTTTGACAGGTGAATCCCAAAAAGCCTATTATGACCTGGAACCAGGGGATGCCCAGGACTATGAGAAACTGAAGGCTGAGGTCCTTGCACGCCTGGGCGTCACCATTGCAGTCCGGGCTCAGCGGGTGCATCAGTGGCATTACAGGGCTGACAAACCACCCAGATCTCATATGTTCGATTTGATACATCTCTCCAAAAAGTGGCTCCAGCCAGAGGTATTGTCAGGCCCTCAGATTGTGGAGCGTGTGGTCATGGACCAATATTTACGTGCACTCCCTGCCACTTTGAGGAAGTGGGTCGGCTGTGGAGACCCTAAATCTGCAAACGAGCTGGTGGACCTGGTGGAGAGATATGCAGCCACTGAGGACTTTTTTCATTCACCTGGGCCGTACCCGAATGTCACTAGGGGTGGAAAACTATCCGGCAGATCCGGTAAGACTGTTCCATGGGCCAAAGGCTCAGAAAAAACCGATAAGACTATTGTCTCAGATAATGAGATTGTAGGCTTAGGACCTAGAGGCTGGCCAAATAGGTCAGGAAGGTCCCTAAAGCCGTTTAGAGGTTTAGGTACTGAACATATCAAATGTTATCGGTGTCATGCGTTAGGTCATATTGCTGCAAACTGTCCTTTAAATGATGAACCTATGCAATGTGAAAATGCTTATTTAGGAAAACGCATGTCTTTTTGCACAGGTGGTATGTACTGCAGCATGTCAGAAACGCATGGAAAAGCAAATGTGTGTGTGATTGCCATTGATGAAAAGCCAGTAACTGCTCTGCTAGACTCGGGTAGTGTTGTGACCTTAGTTAAAAGTGATTTGGTAAACCCTGCAAGCTTACACCCTAGCACGATTGGGGTTATTTGTATTCATGGTGATACACGTAATTACCAGACTGCTATGGTGGAGATTAATACCCCCTGGGGCCCTGTGACCCATTCAGTGGGAGTGGTGCCCTCTCTGCTTCATGAAGCCATAGTGGGAAGAGATTTTCCCCATTTCTGGAGGTTATGGGACAAGGAGAGGTGTCAGGAGGACCAAGCTCCCCCTGCTGGGGAAACTCCTGAACTCACTCCTGACCCCTTTGACTGCCAAGTGGAAGTGGAAACTGTGGGTGTGTCCGAGGAAGGCGTAGATCTTTTCCCTTTCTCTGTAATGGCTGGGGAGCAGGAGGAGTTGGATCCAACCCCAGACACTGAGGATATGGAACAAGAGATGATCGCTGGCTCTAGTGAGAGTGGACAGAATGTGGTGCCTGACCTAGAGGTCAGAAAAGAGGATTTTTGTACGGAACAGCTGAAAGATACCCCCTTATAGAGCCCGTGAAAACATTAAAATAATTGATAGGGAACCAGTTGAAAATGATGTAGGGGTGTCTTTTCCGTACATGGCTCTTAACAATAACTTGCTGTATCAAGTGGTAAAGGAAGGGGAGGAGGTGGTAGAACAGTTAGTGGTCCCCAAACCCTTTCGCCGGATGGTACTGGGTTTAGCCCATGGGCATATAATGGGTGGACACCTGGGTGTAGAGAAAACAAAGGAGAGAATAACCCAGAGATTCTTTTGGCCAGGCTTACATGGAGTCGTCAAAGCGCATTGTGAGTCATGCCCGGAATGTCAACATTCTGCGCCCTCACCCCATTTTCGCAGTCCGCTAGTACCTCTACCCATAATTGAGGTACCGTTTGAAAGAGTGGGCATGGACCTAGTGGGTCCAGTAGTAAAGTCTGCCCGGGGCCATCAGCACATACAAGTGATACTTGACTATGCCACCCGGTATCCTGAAGCCATCCCCTTGTGTAATACCTCCGCTAAAAATATCGCCAAAGAGCTTGTCCGGGTGTTTAGTCGTGTAGGTATTCCAAAGGAAATTTTAACGGATCAGGGCACGCCATTTATGTCTAGAGTTATGAAAGAGTTATGCAAATTGTTCAAAATCTCCCATCTCCGTACCTCGGTCTACCACCCCCAAACTGATGGGCTTGTGGAAAGGTTTAACAAGACCCTTAAGAATATGTTAAAAAAGGTGGTGGACAAAGATGGGAGAAATTGGGATTTTTTGCTACCATATCTCATGTTTGCTATACGAGAAGTACCTCAGGCATCTACAGGATATTCACCTTTTGAATTACTGTATGGTAGACATCCCAGGGGATTGCTAGATGTTGCAAAAGAAACCTGGGAGACAGAGTCCACGCCCTATAGAAGTGTCATCGAGCATATCTCACAGATGCAGGATAGAATCGCAGCTGTCATGCCACTTGTTCGGGAACACATGGAGCAAGCCCAGGAGGTCCAGAGAAGGGTTTATAACCGGGGTGCCAGGATCCGTACCTTCAACCCTGGGGATAGAGTGTTGGTGCTAGTCCCCACCGTGGAAAGTAAATTCCTCGCAAAGTGGCAAGGTCCCTTTGAAATTAGGGAGAAAGTGGGGGAAGTAAATTATAAAGTTTACCAGCCCGGAAAAAGGAAACCTGAACAAATCTATCATGTTAATCTCTTAAAACCTTGGAAAGACAGGGAAAGTTTGTTGGTAGTACCAAGCCCTTGGTTCCCGTGGCCCCTCAGGTACCTATAACGGAAACCTTGTCAGTAGCCCAACAAAATGATGTTAAGGAGTTTGTGAGGAAAAATGGAGATTTCTTCTCTCACCTACCTGGACTGACGACGGTCATACAGCATGACATAGTTACCCAGCCCGGGGTCTGCGTAAATGTGAAGCCCTATAGAATACCCGAGGCAAAGGAAATAAAGGACATGTTAGAGTTGGGAGTGATTGAGGAATCTCACAGTGAGTGGTCGAGTCACATAGTGTTGGTCCCAAAACCAGATGGAACAATTCGTTTCTGTAATGATTTCAGGAAACTGAACAGTGTGTCTAATTTTGATGCGTACCTGATGCCTCGGGTGGATGAGCTCATTGACAGGTTGGGAACGGCTCGGTACATAACCACCTTAGATTTAACCAAAGGCTATTGGCAGATTCCTTTAACGGAAGCTGCAAAAGAAAAGACGGCATTCTCTACCCCCGAGGGGTCCTTTCAGTATAAGCGGATGCCGTTTGGTTTACATGGTGCTCCGGCATCATTCCAACGAATGATGGACAAAACGCTAAGACATCGCCAATATGCAGCTGACTATTTGGACGATGTCGTCATCCACAGTCCAGACTGGGAGTCTCATTTGTCCCGCTTGCAAGCGGTAGTAGATTCGCTGAGGGAAGCAGGTCTTACCGCCAACCCCAAAAAATGTGCCATAGGCTTGGAGGAGGCCAAATATCTTGGCTACATCATTGGTCGAGGTCTCATTAGGCCTCAGATCAATAAAATTGAGGCGATTCAAAAGTGGCCCCAACCTGTAAATAAAAAGCAAGTCCGGGCATTTCTTGGAATCACGGGATACTACAGGCGGTTTATTCTCAATTTTGCCACCATTGCAGCCCCACTGACAGATCTGACAAAAAGGTAGGGGGTCGGTCATGGTCAAGTGGAATCCCGAGGCGGAGACCGCATTTCAAAGGCTGAAACAAGCTCTCTGTGCTCAACCTGTGCTTGTGACCCCAGATTTCACAACAGAGTTTGTGGTACAGACTGATGCCTCTGATGTGGGACTAGGTGCTGTCCTGTCCCAAATCAGAGAAGGGGAGGAGCACCCTGTGGTCTTCCTAAGTAGAAAGCTCAACAAACATGAGAGAAACTATGCCATTGTGGAGAAGGAATGTTTGGCCATCAAATGGGCCTTGGAGGCCCTGAAATATTACCTGTTGGGAAGACAGTTCAAGTTGGTTACTGATCATGCCCCGCTCAAATGGATGTGTGATAATAAGGAAAAAAACAGTCGAGTGACAAGGTGGTTTCTCGCGCTACAAGTGTTCAAATTCACAGTGGAACAGAGCGGGGAAACTGCAAAATAATGTAGATGCCCTTTCCCGGGTCCATTGCCTGGTTGGGACAGTTGCTCAGCCGCAGGGGCTTGAGCAGAGGGGGGGGGGATATGTGACAGTATGAACGGCAAAATGATGGATGGACGATATGTGTCACCTTGCATGAGGTCATATTGTGAGGTGTAAGGTGGAGTCCACTCCGGGTTTTCGGGGCCACAATGGCAGAGGTGGTTCCGGACCAGAGTTTGGGCTCCACTGATGTCCACCAACAGGTGATATAAAAAGGGCAGGGCTGGAGCAAGGAGTCGCTCGTGGCCTGGGACTCAGAGAGGTATTCTGAGAGAGCTGTGTGTACTATACCTACAAGAAAAGGTTTGCTTTTGTTTTGTTGACAGGGAGAAGCCCTTCACCTCTGAGAGAGGAAACGTCTTCTGTTTAGTTAGTGCCTGGATGGCAAGGGTTTTATTTTGATGTTTTGTTTATTTTGATATTTGTTGCAAACCTTTTAAATAAAACTGACAACCAGTCAGATTTTGACGAAAGCCTGCTGTGCGGTCTACCTTTTTCCCAGGGAAGGAGATCCCCCACCTGAGCTAACCCCACAATCTCTCTCTCTCTCTCTCTCTCTCTCTCTCTCTCTCTCTCTCTCTCTCTCTATATATATATATATATATATATATATATATATATATATATATATATATATAGCAATGTATGTCATTAAGGAACATCTTATGATTAAGAGTTTTATGTATGTTTTTGGGACAGTCAGGCCATCTCTTTTGTGTGAGAAAGATATAGATATATATATATCTATCTTTCTCAAAAGAGATGGCCTGTGTCTCAAAAACATACATAAAACTCTTAATCATAAGATGTTCCTTAATGACATACATTGCCTTTGTGATAGAGTTGGGATGAGTGCCAATGTTGTAATATTCGTCTTTGGGCAACAAATGCATTCATAGCACCCTATGCACAGGGGGTATCAAATCTTTCGGAATAACGACCAAGATAGCAATTTAAAGGCAATTGTGTAGAAAAGGGGTCTACAAACTTTCTAAACAAAGGGCCAGTTTACTGTCCTTGAGAATTTAGGAGGGCCGGACTATTGTCAGTGGGAAAAGAAAATGTCCTGGCATCCAGTGGGTGTAAACAATGCCCTCTCTTTGTCAGTAGGAGGGCTAGTGCCCCATCATTGGTGTCAATGGAAGGAATAGTGCCCCATTGTTGGTGTCAGTGGGAGAAACAGTGCCCCATCATTGGTGTCAGTGGGAGGAATATTGCCCCATCATTGGTGTCAGTGGGAGGAATTGTGCCCTTTCAATGGTGTCAGTGGGAGGAATACTGACCTACTGTTGGTTTCGGCGACAGAAATTATGCCCCATTGTTGGTGTCAGTGTATAGAATACTGCCCCAAGGGCCAGACAAAGACAAGCAAAGGGCCACATTTGGCCCCCAGGCCGCATTTTCGAGACCAATGGTATAGAACATAAATCATTTGAAATCTGGATGACCAGTAACAATACACTTTAGGGCACCTCCACAACATATGGATCAGAGTGCCTGTGTCCCTTGCACATCTAGGGCATCAGGGCAATATAGTGTGACCCCATAGATGCAGTTTTTGAGAACCATAGTGCACCCTATGTAGAATAAAACAATTGAAATAATTTTGGGTAGGAGACTAATTCTTGCCTAGAATATCAATGTCTTGTTTCCATTTCTATTCAGAGAATAATTGATTCTTGGAAATGGTGGCTACCAGTAAAGCTGGGTATACATTCCTTATCAGACCCTTTT
This sequence comes from Staurois parvus, assembly GCF_062004578.1. Lineage (NCBI taxonomy): Eukaryota > Metazoa > Chordata > Amphibia > Anura > Ranidae > Staurois > Staurois parvus. Next base: position 12,870,077 of record NW_028318326.1, read on the forward strand.
TAGTGAACGACAGGGGGACCCCCATTGTAGGGATCGAGGAGGGACTATATATTAATGGTGTAGAATGTGTTTGCATTAGTAAAACATGGCATAATTGTAAATATTGACAACATTACCTGTAGGATATATTATACTGCTCTACAATGGTATTAGAAGACAATAGGTCATTTTGGTCATACAATTGATGAAGAAATAAAATGTCAGAATGTTTTCAGTGTTAGAAATCCCTCAAGTGTGTTTAACTGGGATTATTCTGGCATTTATTTTATATGAAACAGCTATTTTACTTTCAGTCTGAATCATCATGGTTGCTGTGCATGGTCTAAGTGCACCTCATGTTAAAATGGCCTTTATTACTACCTCAGAATGAGACTTAAAAGCTGCTATCCTGCATTTCTGCTGATGGCTAAACTTCCTGTGTTACAAAAGGTAATTTGCTCCTTCATGTGCTAAATGTTAACAAAAGGACAAGAGCCAAAAACTTACATAGCCAAATGCTGAGAACAAGCAAGCTCTCACTGCAACTGTGCTAAATGATAACAAAAGCAGTAAATGAGCTGCTTACGCAGTCCAAGCATTTGTATGCCATGCTGTTAAATAGTAGGCTCTTTTAGGAGATAAATTCATTTGCAATTAAACATACCATAAAATAAATGAACATATTATAGCACTGTTTCTATAAAATGATGCTATTACTCTGTGCAAAAAAAAGGTGTTTAAGGCGTACATCTCTGCAATACATGCACAGTTCCCAAATTTTATACGGGAATATCTTAAAACCCTGTAAGTACAGAAAAATACCTGCTGATGTGCCAGTAATGCATTCATCTTCTAATTTCTTGCTGCATGGCATTTTTGTTGGCTGAAGGGTTTCAGCCTGGTCCAGCTGTCTTTTATGAACTACTGAATCTTTCCCACTATCCTCATCTCCATAACATAAGTACTAAATGTTCTTTAGCCCAGGACCAATTACACTTCTTAAAATAACACAAACTGTGGACAGGACAGCACTGAAATTCTGATAAATGCAAAAAATGTCTGTTGATCCTATCAAACAAAATAAATATATATATATATATATATATATATATATGTTTTCAAATGGTATACTTAACAGACCAAAGGGGAGAAATAAGAGATGGTCATTGTTGGGCTTTACATACACTTTAGAGTAGGGCTTTACTACTACTTGCGATCCGGCAGGCTTCCCTTTTTAAAAGGGATGTGAGGCTTTCTGGGCATGTGTTTTAGAGTTTAGGAACATTTTTAAAGGCTTTTGGTTCTACTTCTCTCTGGAAGCACATTTAAAAATGCTGATGAGTGTGTAGCTATCGCCAAGTTTATGATTTATGTCACAGATATAATTGTCTGCTCACATTTGGGAGTTAAGGAGTTAACAGCATTTAAAGCTGGTCTTTAGCTAGACTAGTCTCCCTATTTTTAATTGCTAATGAAGATACCTATTAGGTCTGCAAAGGCTGGTTAAACAGCGTCATAGAAATCAGATCTTAATGGATGTGATGAGGTACTTGAGTATGTGGCTTTTGAGGACAGCTAGCCTAGGATGGAAAGCGTAAGTGGCCATCGCTATGCACACTGACCAAAATGAGGACTCCATTGCTACACCTTGGATGCAGCACATGCATCGACAAATTTAGATGGTAGAACAATCTAATTAATTAATGTTTATTACTTCTGTTAGTGTTAGAAATAAAAAAAAAACAACAAAAAACGTTTAGGTCACCCAGGATTCTCAACTAGGAAGGCTGAGGGGCTCAAGGGTGTGGGTTTCATTTGGAGGAGCAGGTTTAATTATTTTTTTCCAGTTTCTTCAGGTGGTTGGTAAGACCTGATTTGGGACCTGGATATTTCATTGAGATTTGAGAGGAATGGAATCTCCAATCCTTGGACCAGGTTTTCCAGACAACCGGCACACTGATGGTGCAGGGGTGTGTGGTATTTTTAGGAAATTCAGGACTAGAGCTCCATCCTCCCATGTCCATATGGTTGCAAGGGATCAGCCAGAAGGGTGCATGTCTGCATGGTACAGTCTGTGATAAAATATAGATCCAAGTCTTTACACCAGAACAGCAGGGAGCTGCACGGAATAGAGAGCTACCAGAGGTCAGTGTCTGGATGTGATGTGGTTAGAAGAACTGGAGCACAAGGCCTATTTCTTGTTGATGGTGGAAAACCCTGCCAGGGAAGCTGTTTGTGCTGTAATTTTTTTTAATAAACGTGGGCCAACAAGTGGCATATCTGGTGTGGAGTGTAATCACTGGTGAGTGCTACACACTGAGCATCCTAAACATCCTCCAAACTTCACAGCAGGTATAGATAGCTAGTGTTGACTGCATGTGTACTAGATTCACCATACTCCTTTGTAGATATTGTCCTATTTAGCTCCCTGTACACTCATATCTTTAAGTAAAGGTATTACCTTTTATAGCTCATTTGAGAAAGATTTCTTTGAAAAGCATTGAAGGACCACAAGACTAATATTCCACATTCCAAAACAGTGAGTTTTGATTAAAAAAAAATTCTTCCAAATTATTACCTTTTAAGTAAACATAATTTGAAGGAAGAGAAATGTTTGAAGTAAGAGAGATTAGTATGAAAATAAGGATTTTGACTTGCCTGTAAAATCCTTTTCTTGGGAGTACAGTACAGGACAAAGTCTTCCATTATTCAAGACCATGGGTTGTATGCTGCCACCTTCAGCTTAGGGCCCTGGCAAACAAAACCGTGGGGACAACCCATATAACTCCATCTCCCAGCAATCTCAAGTTTTTTTAGCACAAAATAACAGGATATGCCAGGACAGATAGGAGGGTGTCCTGTATTGTACTCCAAAAAAAAAGATTCATGTGACATATATTTTGTGCCTCCTTTTGCAATGTGGTGTAGATATAAGGTAACTAGGAGTTTGGGACTGCGCTGAGCAGCCTTGCCCAATGCAAAACAAGACAGAGAGCTCTGCTTCCTGAAGCCGCTTCTATAAATGGAATGTCTGTAATATCCTGCACTAACAGGAACAGAATCCATTAGTTTACTTAATCAGGTAAGTCAAATCCTACAGTATAGGACACATGCGTCTATTAATCAAGACCATGGTTATGTCCCCAAGGAATTCAACGAAAGGGTAAACACCACAGAAAAGAATGCAAATGGGCAGAAAATATAGGAAGCAGATTCCCAAACTAGAAAAGCAACTTGAAGCACTTTATAGACAAACCTTTCATCAGCAGAGGCCTGAACATCCACCTGGTAAAACTTGCACATGTGAACAGAGGACTGGAAACAGACAGTCTTGTGCTGAAAAGCCCAAGAGGTACTGACTGAATAGGTGGGGTAAGCCTTAACAGGTAATAGAGGATTTCCATCCTTCAAGGCAATGCTGAAGCATGATGAAACAGATCCACATCTGGCATCTTCCAACAGTGACAGATGTCCCAAAACAATTAGTGTTGAAAAGACCATTGCCCCTCGATCAAGCACTGACGACTGAATTAGTCTACCTGCCAATGTGGACAAGGCTGGCCTTGCAGCAGTGTCTTTTTGCCCAAACCAAAATTAGATTGGTTTCTTGAAGGGCTGCATGCCCTCTGGTGACAGCTTGATGAGTGATGGTACAACAGCCGCAGTGTTAGACTAAACCCTTGATGGTTGTCCATGAAGCTGGTCAGTCCACTGCATCAGGTATAATCAAGTGGTCCTTAGCTTGAAATTGTTAATGGGAAGTTTGAAATCCCTGGTGGCCATGGACTTTGGATTTTTCCTGTTCCTGTGTTCCTTGTGCATACTTTCCAGGTTAATGCGAGGACTTTCCAAATTCCAGTGCAAAGCTAGTCAGCCACCAGGTCACTAATATCTTAGGAGACAGGCATATGAGTTAGTACAAAGACTGAGGGAGTTTGACCAACACAGTCAGCACATTGAGTTGCAGGGGCCTGGAGTTCTGGAGTGAGACTGGGCAAACATCACTGCCATGACGAGGCCAGCACGTGGTACTGTACTCTCATGCAAAACTGTATCGAAGGAAGCTTCTTGGAGCAATGGGTCTATACATGAGCACGGAGAGTTAACACCTGTTCCTGGGGAAGAAAAACCCAGTCCTTTGCCATGTTCAAAACTATGCCAAGGTACCTCATGCAGTGGCTCAAATCAATTGCAGACTGAGGGTTGAGGATCAACCTGAAGCTCTGAAGTTTCTGGGCAAGAGGAGATTTTTTTAGTTATCTGATAATGTGGATTCCATGACAGCGCAACTGTGCAATGACCAGGGCTAGCACTTTGGTGTAGAACCAAAGGGCTTTGGACATGCCAAATGGAACAGTCAAAAACGAAGTGTTGCTGGCCCACCATAAATCACAGAAACGGTTGATGCAGGGGGAAAAAAAAAACTGGATTATGTACAGTACTGTGCAAAGGTTTTAGGTAGGTGCTGTAAAGAATGCTTTCAGAAATAGAAGTGTTCATAGTTTCTTTTTTTTATTAATTAACAAAATGGAAAGTAAAAGGAACAGAAGAAAAATCCAAATTAAAACAATATTTGTTGTGACTACCCTTTGCCTTTAAAAAAAGCATAATGTCTTATAGGTAAATACAGTGCTTGTGCTCAGTTTTGAAGGAACTCCCAAAGGCCAAACTATCACTTCCAGGACTCCTTGTTCTTTTTTACGTTGAAGATAGTTCTTAATAACATTGGCTTTATGTTTGGGGTTGTTGTAATGCTGCAGAATATATTTAGGGCCAATCACATACCTCCCTGATGGTATGGCATGACACCTGTACGTCTAGCCTATTCAAGTGTTAGGGGGAACATTACCGCCTGGCTTAAAATATTTCATACAGTGGGTTCAGGTACGGTTCCCTGAGGCGCTGCAAGAATATGTAGCTTGGTGGACAAAGGACTTCTCCATGTAAAGAACAGTGTATAGTGTTCCCAATCTTCAAGGTAGAAATTTAAATTTTTAATCCAGAAACCTGCTCTCAGTAGAGAGGTCATCACCTAAAGACATGAACAAAAAACTAAGGATTGCTGGGAGTGGAAGGGGGTTATATGTGCCGTCAAAACCTGAAGGCGATCGCAATATAATCCAGGGCTTTGGTTAACTGAAGCCTGTGTCTTGTACTGTAAAATTTAATAATTTTTCAAGTACTTCTGCTTTAGTGTAAGATGTCAATCCACTGGTGGAATTCTTAAGCTTACGCAGTGGGGCAAAAAAGTATTTAGTCAGCCACCAATTGTGCAAGTTCTCCCACTTAAAAAGATTAGAGAGGCCTGTAATTGGCATCATAGGTAGACCTCAACTATGAGAGACAAAATGAGAAAAAAAATCCAGACAATCACATTGGCTGATTTGGAAAGAATTTATTTGCAAAATATGGTGGAAAATAAGTATTTGGTCACCTACAAACAAGCAAGATTACTGGCTCCCACAGACCTGTACCTTCTTCTTTAAGAGGCTCCTCTGTCCTGCACTCATTACCTGTATCAATGGCATCTGTTTAAACTTGTTATCAGTATAAAAGACACCTGTCCACAACCTCAAACAGTCACACTCCAAACTCCACTATGGTGAAGATCAAAGAGCTGTCGAAGAACACCAGAAACAAAATTGTAGACCTGCACCAGGCTGGGAAGACTGAATCTGCAATAGGCAAGCAGCTTGGTGTGAACAAATCAACTGTGGGAGCAATAATTAGAAAATGGAAGACATACAAGACCACTGATAATCTCCCTCGATCTGGGGCTCCACGCAAGATCTCACCCCGTGGGGTCAAAATGATCACAAGAACGGTGAGCAAAAATCCCAGGAACACAAGGGGGGACCTAGTGAATGACCTGCAGAGAGCTTGGACCAACGTAACAAAGGCTACCATCAGTAACACACTACACCGCCAGGGACTCATATCCTGCAGTGCCAGACGTGTCCCCCTGCTTAAGCCAGTACACGTCCGGGCCCGTCTGAAGTTTGCTAGAGAGCATTTGGATGATCCAGAAGAGGATTGGGAGAATGTCATATGGTCAGATGAAACCAAAATAGAACTGTTTGGTAGAAACACAACTCGACGTGTTTGGAGGAGAGAGAATTCTGAGTTGCATCCAAAGAACACCATACCTACTGTGAAGCATGGGGGTGGCAACATCATGCTTTGGGGCTGTTTCTCCACAAAGGGACCAGGACGACTTATCCATGTACAGGACAGAATGAATGGGGCCAAGTATCGTGAGATTTTGAGTGAAAACCTCCTTCCATCAGCAAAGGCATTGAAGATGAAACGTGGCTGGGTCTTCCAACATGACAATGATCCCAAACATACCGCCCGGGCAACGAAGGAGTGGCTTCGTAAGAAGCATTTCAAGGTCCTGGAGTGGCCTAGCCAGTCTCCAGATCTCAACCCCATAGAAAACCTTTGGAGGGAGTTGAAAGTCCGTGTTGCCCAGCGACAGCCCCAAAACGTCACTGCTCTAGAGGAGATCTGCATGGAGGAATGGGCCAACATACCAGCAACAGTGTGTGCTAACCTTGTGAAGACTTACAAGAAACGTTTGACCTCTGTCATTGCCAACAAAGGATATATAACAAAGTATTGAGATGAACTTTTGATATTGACCAAATACTTATTTTCCACCATAATTTGCAAATAAATTCTTTCCAAATCAGCCAATATGATTGTCAGGATTTTTTTTCTCATTTTGTCTCATAGTTAAGGTCTAGCTATGATGCCAATTACAGGCCTCTCTCATCTTTTAAGTGGGAGAACTTGCAAAATTGGTGACTGACTAAATACTTTTTTGCCCCACTGTAGATATGGTAGTCTGAGAGATTGAGTAAGTTTACATACAATTCATGGGTGTTTTCTTGGGAGGTGTATTTGCAGTTCCTATTTTTATAAAGACTAATGGCTTAAAAGCAAGACAAACACACTACCTTCATTCAAAAGTGCAGGGGTAGGCCATCAGATGTCTTCTAAATGCAGTTTTAGGACTAGAAATATTTCAAAGGAAAATACCAATTTAATTAATGAGTCAGTTACTTCTATTTCTATTCTGTAGATGTAACTTAAAAAAATTCAACTGGACAGAATGATAAAAAGGTTAGAAATTATACTCTACAGCATGTCTGGTATACACTACTGTACAGCTATTTAGGCTCCCTGTTCCACAAAAATATGATGTTCTTCAGATGTGACGTGCACTGTAGTGCAAAGAGGGCAAAACTACTCGCTGAAGAGATGGAAACACTGCCTATAAATGCTCTGACCTCTATCATAAAAGGCTCTACTATAATAAAAGGCTTAATTTGTGGTGCTCTTTCATGGTGATGGGTTCAGATCAATTTTCTCTTGGATTGAACAGCCTGAGTGGTATAATGACATTTACTTTGGCTTAATCAATGTAGGATTGAAAGAGATACCAAGTATATCTAACAGCTAATAAGGCAGTTAATGCTATTCCCAGAGCTGTACTTCAAGGGCACTAGACAGGGTAGGGGTTTCATGGAAAATACTAATGCTTTCCACACACAGCCTTTAAGTGCAGAAATCCAGGTGCAGCAATGTTAAAGCAAAACTCAAGGCAGATATAAAAGAAAAATGAAGCTCTGTAATTATTAATACACTAATAACAGGAATTTTGACTTCCCTGTAAATTCCATAACTTAAAATACAGTACAGAATATTCATGGGATATTGGCATGCACCTTCAGGTGATTGGACACTGTCAAAGCTTTAGGAGGATAAGCCCCCCATGGGCACCTCTCCTATAACCGTACCCCACTCCGTGAATCCACATTTTTGTAGAAAGCAATGCAGGATAACCAAGTAATGGAAAGGAGGGTGCCCTGTACTCCAAAATATGAAATTTACAGGTAAGTCAAAATTTTTCTTACCTTAATTGTACAGTACAAGCACCGGAGACATCCCCAAGCCTCAACTTTAGAGTGCCGGTGCAAAAAGGTAGAAGCCAAGGGCTTCCTCTTCTACCTGGTAGAACTTTGAGAAAGCATGAATGAAATGCTAGCCCACGGCTGGGCTATTGGGCCTTGTGCTGAAATGTGCAGGAAACTCCCATCGATCTGGTGGAATGGGTGCACAAAAGCACAGTAGATTTGGCTTTGAGAGTGCAAGCTCCAGCGTTTAGATGCATTATCAATCTTATGATGGTGGACTTGAGAGTTCTCAAGATCGGGAACCTATAAGTAATTGTCTGTCTGATGGTGTTGACTATGTCCAGGCAAGGCAGAGTGATTTCCTTAGAATGCCTTACAGCAGCTCATAAGGATGGTAGGACTGACAAATGGCACACAAGAGGGTTGCCATCTCAGACATATCTGATGGACATGGTCACAAAAAAAAAAAAAAAAAAAAAAAAAAAAAAAAAAAAGATTACTTTGCAAGAGAGATCTTCTAAACGATTATCCCTTTATGGGTTCAAAAGAGGTTTCCTGCAGGTTATAGAGAACCAAGTGGAGATCCCAAGGAAGCACAGGCTGTTGAAAGGAGGGTTTACTGTGAGATACACTTTAAAAAAAAGTTTTCACAAGGGAAAATGAAGCCAGAGGTCTTTAAAACAGAATGGACAAGGCCTGTCCTTTCAGAGTGCTTAACGCCTAATTCTGGTCAAGACCTGATTGTAAGGAAGGCCAAAAAGCGAGGCACAGGGTGTTCTCATTGAAGTGCTTCACACCAGCCAAAAAAAGGATTTCCAGGTACAATAGATCTTCCTGGAAGTGGCTTTTCTTACTTTTAGCAAGGTGAGAATAACAGACTCAAAGACCCCTTTGTCTTTTAAGACATGGGTTTCAATAGCCATGTCATTAAAGCCAGAGACTCTTGCTCATTTTTACCTGAGCAGATGAGGCAGAATTCGCACTGGAAAGAAGGTATAGATCAGCCCGAAGCGAAATCAAGAAATTATGAAGTTATTCGAGGCTAGGGCTAGAGGATTTTTGGTCCTGGCTACAAACAGAGGAAGTTTGTTGTCAAATCTGAAGGCAAGGATGTCTACATTCTGAGTCCCCCATTTTTTGATGCTTGATGTAGACCACAGTCATAGCATTGGCAGACTGCATCCTGATTGGGTGTCCTCACAGAAGGGTGGTCTAGTGTTGTAGAGCCATGCAAACTGCTCTGCGCTCCAGAATGTTGATATGGAGCTTCATTTCTACAGGTGACCATATTCCCTGGACTGTGAGGGACTGGAACACTCGTCCCCAGCCTGAAAGACTGGCACCTCTTATTATCACTTTCCAGTGACATAGGAGGGTAGATCTCCCTAGTTAGGTCTGGGTTTGAAATCCACCAAGATAGGGAGTTCCTTAATTGGCTGGACAGGAATATGAGTAGGTCACGATAAGGAGCATGTCTGTTCCAGGTAAACAGATATTGTGTTGTTGAGTTCTTGAACGAAATTAGGAAAATGGTACAGCCTCAAAAAAAGGCTACCATGAGGCCTAGAATTTTCATTGACAGTCTCATTGTGGTAGGTCTCTGACCTAAATTCTTGAGTGTGAGCTTTGAAAGGAAATCTTTTTCTGGAAGAAAACCCTTTGCTTGGGATGCGTCCAGGGCCAGACCAAAGTATTCCAGACTGAATGGCAGATTTTTAAAAAATTGGTCACCCACTCAAAAGCCTGACGCATTTTAATTGACATGTGGACGTTTGCAGACAACTGGATGGGAGATCAATCCTTCAGGAGAAGGTCATCTAGACAGCCTGTGACTTGGATGCCCTGAGTTTTGAGAAAGGCAAGAAGAGGTGGTAGGATGTTCGTGAATACTCTGGGAGCAGAGGATAGGCCAAAAGGGCAATGCAACTAACTGGTACTGATGGTCTTATACTGTAAAGTGCAGAAAGTGCTTATAGGGTGGATAACTGGAACATGCAGATAGGCATCTTGGACGTCTATGGATGCCATGTAATCCCCTTGTCTCAAAGAGGCAGATACTCACCTTGTGGATTCCAGGCAAAATTTTGAAATTTGAAGGTATTTGTTGTGCTTTCGTACCATAAACTGGTTTGTGCAGAATCTTTTGAATCTGTGTTGCAAAGGTACTGGCACAACTACTTTGGGGAAGTTTTGCTGGGCTTTGTGGCCCAAGCCCTGCACCCAAAAGAAAAGGTGATCTTGGATTTTGAAGCTTAAGCCTGGGTAGTGCTCTTATGTTTTAAAGAAGTAGAGGCTCCTGAGGAATGGGGGCTTGGAATCCTCCACTGTGGGAGTAAAACCTTCCCTCCTGCGACATCTTTAATGAATTGGTCAAGTGCTTCTCCAAATAAACGTCTTCCTTGTAAAGGCATAAGTATGAGGCACTTTTTTTTTTTTACAGGCAGCTTTACTTGTCCAGGCTTTTAGCCATAAGATTCTGTACATGTGAATTAGCACCATTCTGGAAATTTGTCTCATGACATGTTCTAGAGAATCAACTTAAAAAAAGAAAAAAAAAAAGCAGAGCAGGAAGTGCCTATTGTAATTGCTCTGTTAAAAAAAATGATCCTGAAAAATGGGAACTTGTTGGTTGTTGCAGGGCTGAGCCTGCAAGAGTAAAGGGAGCTTCCAAGAGTGTCTCACACTTTCAATCTCCAGAATCTATAAAAGAAGGAACACTTTCAGTAGGTACAGTGAGATGTTTGTTTAGGACTGAGATGGCATGATCAATCACAGGGACAACCCATTTTTTTGTGAACGCTTTTTCTTCTAGAGTTTGGTAAAGATTTTTGGAGGAGTAAAAATCAATTCCGGAGTTACTGAATTATATGTAGAGAGCACATTTTATTTGTTCTTGACCAGGGATAATTTTGAAAGTTTTTGCAGGTCTCTTTGTACCCAAAAGGGGTATGGCGAGACAGAGGAGAATCAAGCTGCACAACACCAAGGATTTTGTGGGCAGCAGCAAGTTTTTCCCCCATTAGCAAGCATGTTGAGTGAAGCTCCCACTTCAATATGATCTAGGAGGAAAAAAAATTCTGCAGCTTCCTCCAATACTGCCTCTATGTCCTCTTAATTCCCTTCTGTGTCTGCCTTGTCTAAGACAGGCATATTGAGATCCAACTTATGTAGAGAAATGGAAGGAGAAGAGGCATGGCGTTGAGTACTGGGCAAAGATGGTTGTAGTAAGACCGTTATCTGTCCAAGGAATTGTGACATGGGTGCAAACAATTCTGCTTTTATCAAATGAACTGCTTGTTGTGTGCCTGAAATAGAGCGAGCATCAGATGCAGAAGTCTGTGTTAGAGCCACAGTGCTGTTCAGGCCTTCAGCACAGCAAATGTTCACCTGATGTTTTGTTATGGCTCCCTTTTGCCTTGTATCTGCCATAGCTACGTGTGAGCACAATCCCCTATCGGATACTCGTGGAGCAAAGTACGGAATACAGGGTAAGCATGTCCAGAAGGAGAAGGCATCAACCTAGGTGTAGACTATCCTGTATCAAACAATCCTGTTGAAAGGGCAGGAGAAAGCACCTGAGGACCTTATAAGGGCTTTAAATGGAAGTGGCAGTAAAGTGCGACTTGTGGTGTGATGTCACACCTGGTTATCCACCTAAGACAGAGCAACAAGTGGTTGAGTAGTGAATACGAGTGAAATATTGCCATTGGTAATTGGACCTTGGGCCCTGGACCTGTATGGCACCCCCAGAAAAACATGCGGTGCACTAAGTTCTAGGTGAGTGCCCACACAGGATCAAGTGCCAGAAGAAACATTACAGGCCATCCTCACAACCATGGGTACAAGTACGGCTCCCTAGGTTTACTGAGGTTGTCAATCCAGATGCACTGCTTCAATTTGCAGTGAGAAGCCAATTGAAAAATATCAAACATAAAATAATAAAATAAAAATAATGGTTAAGCGAAGAGTGATTTTCTGCATGAAGGACCTTGACCATTTAACATCCTTATGGCACACCCCTATGTTCTTTGGGTACAAGTGGTTATACCAGTAGTATGGCTGCAGCTGTCACATTATCTCACTTCCGCTTTTAGTTGTTTGTTTACTTGACAGTATTGGCCAGACAGGCCACTAATCAAACTGATCTCATGATCGGCTGCTTTGGAGGGCAGATAAGAGATCAGGGGTCTAATAGACCCCAGATCATTTAAAAAAAAGCACTTGTCACTTCCCATGCTATCAGAAGGGATGTTGCATTTAAAAAAAATGAAAGACATTTTAAGAAAATTTTAAAATGAAATAAAAAAATTAAAGCGCCCTGTAACGTACATGTAAGATTTGAATAGCTAAGATGCGACATAAATATAAAGATTTGAGTAGCTGAGATGTGATCTGTAGAAAATATGACAGTGTAGGTTTAGCTTCATTCAATGGTAATATAAGATGTGTTCAGAATTAAGGAAGAGGCATATGGTCACCAATTAGCATCTGAAAGGGACAGAGCTTCCTCTGGAAGGAGGTGACACCTGGCAGATGTTCTGCTGAGGAGGACAGAGTAGAAGGGTGTGGCACGGGTCAGAGGATGACCTCTGGTGGAATAAAGTCTTCTGTGGTTCTATCCTTTGTCCCCACAGCCATGAGTATCATGATTGAGGATTCATTGCTGTGCACAGCAAAGGAAGGATCACAGGATGATGGGGGAACACTGACCCCCTCGGAATCTGCTTTCTCAGAGACTGTATCTGATAACCCTGCATTCCTGCAGGCTGATAGGTTTGATGTCAGCCCAGAGGAACTCGGGTTGTGCTGACCAGTCTCTGGCTGAAGCAGAAAGAGCAGAAGTGTGGGAGAAAGGTCAGAGGGTGGAGGTCCTGGTAGCCAAGCCATGGAACCAGGTCCAGATCACCCGGGAACGACCTTATGCCAGGCTTAAGCATCTGGGTGTTGCAGCTGATAGAGAACCACCAGATGACCATGGCCAGTGGCTGAAAATGATGACAGCACACAATGACAGGTTTGCCTGTACCCTTCCAGTAGTTAGTCGGTGGCCAGTGGATGAAGTGGATCCACTGGCCAGTTGTGACCCAAACCCTTTAGGATCATTCAGAGAGCTGCACAGGAGCCCTCTCCTAACTGCAGGGGGACAAGCTGAAATGTCAGCAGTACCAAGCTTTAGTTGAGAGAACCCCCCCCCCAACCTAGGGAACCTTCCTGGCAGACGCGTTAGCCGACCCGTTTAGGCTCAGCTGTGCATCATCTTGAAGGGAGGAGATGTAACGTACATGTAAGATTTGAATAACTGAGATGTGACAAATATAAAGATTTGAGTAGCTGAGATGTGATCTGTAGAAAATATGACAGTGTAGGTTTAGCTTCATTCCATGGTAATATAAGATGTGTTCAGAATTAAGGCAGAGGCATATGGTCACCAATTAGCATCTGAAAGGGACAGAGCTTCCTCTGGAAGGAGGTGACACCTGGGTGCTAATAAGATTTGCCACCTTCTGGAAATCTGGAAGGAAAAGGCTCCAGACAGTTCGGCTGCAGGAGACCAGGGGGGCTCTGATCTGTCTGGGGAGCTTTAAAGTATATACACAGTTCAAAGGAATAGATTTCATCTCTCATAAAAGCTAAAATATGAGTTGCAGAGAGATGAAAATACTTGATTCTGATGGGACACTCTGTAGGCTACATCTGCATGTGGAAACTGTATTTTTGGCCTATGTAGAATGCCAGAAAAATGCAGGAAATGGTTATGTGGTGCCGGATTGCGACAGCTGAACAGTGATTGGTACTGTCGCAATCGGACTGATGCGCTGGAGTCAGAAATTCAATCCCTGAATTGGTGCTTCAAACCGTTCCTGGTCCAATCAACTTTGGGCATTTCAGCACCCAGAACGTCCTGTGGGCTGGTACAGGAACACCCCCCAGGGTTGATTGGCCAAGGACTAATGTCCAGCCCATGTCCATATTCCTATACATTGAGGACTTGAGGTATGGACGGTGTGATTCGTATGAAGCCAGCCCTATTGACTGACGGATTGCAGACTTTCTCTGACTTGCTCCAGTCGCAGGATAACTCTTGGTAAAAGTTTTATTTCTGTTTTTATTTTATAGTCAATAGCCAAATGGGTGTCTTCTTGTATGTCTTGTATTTTCTGTAACTTTTTATACTTTGTACATATTTTATGCACTGCCCACTTTCGGGATATTAAATCATAAAATTAATAAGTGACTTCTGGGTACTTAAGCTCGGGCTCATATCTCCGGAGAGATTAGATTGTATTTTAGTGTCTTTATTTGCTCGGTCAAGTTCATTGCGTGTGTGTGCGTGTGTGTGTGTGTGTGTGTGCGCGTGCGTGCGTGCGTGCGTGTGTGTGTGTGTGTCCCAGCAGGCCAATAAAACTGTTGGGTGGTGGAAAGCTACCGTTTGTGATGTGTCTGGTGGGGTGGGGGGGGGGGTGTGGACAGTGGAAGAGTGATTAACACCGGGGTTCTGGAATATAGCTGGAGGAATCCTAGAAGGGTGTGTCAATCGCTAGGCTGCTCCTCAACCCTAATTAGTGCACCAGATAGTACGTAAGATCGTATCTGCCTGTGTGTGTGGTCAGCTAGCTGGATTGGAGTCTCCCCACGGTGGTGGCCAGAGGTAGAGCGGTCTGTGAAAGTATATCACGGCCAGTTTTATATAAGTAAGTCAAGTCCCCCTTATTCCCTCTTACCCTGAGTCATAGCCGCACGTGCGCACCTCGGTTAGTGAGTCGCTGTGGGCATGTGCGTTGGATTCGTGACAGACTGGCGGTAGTGGTTGGATCCGTGACACGCCCCATCTCCCTGTGCTCACAGACAAATACGAATGTGCACAAAGGTCCCAAGTGTTGCCTTTGGAGATTTACAGGTACTGTAGTTTGTCACCATTTCACACCCCTAAATTTTAAACTTGACATGTTTGGTATCCATTTACACAGCGCAACATCATCTTTCCAGATATATACTCTTTGGGGGGCAATTTTCTAGCAAAAAAATGCAGATGATTTTTACATATATTTTAAAAAAAGTCAGAATTGGCCAAGACAGCAAGTGGTTAAAAACTAGCAAAAAAAATCACAATACATGGTAGGGTTAGAGGGGAGATGCCCAGGGGGGGTGTCATTGAAATCTTTGCCAGTGTCCAATAACCTAAATGTACAAGCTTATAACCCAGGACCTATGAATATTTTGTCTGTGCCCTGTATTGTACAATTAGAGGTTGTAAACCCTTACATATACCCACTAAAGTGGCTAGCCTCAGGTGATACAGAGATTAAACAAATACTCCTACATATGGAGGACATAACTACATACCTGTTTATCCGTAATCCTCTCTTCTCTACAGCCTCCAAAATACACAATGCATTTCTAACTTCAGAAGGCAGGAATGTGATGTCACACAGCAGAGCATGGAACAGAGCAGAAAGTGGAGTAATCTGAGACTGGAGTGGAGGGAATGAACACAACTTTCTCTACACAGCCTCATAAGGAAACATGCACAGCTGAGGCTGTTAATTACCTGCTGTGTGCTTGAAAGGGTACCAAAGGGTGGAGGGGACAGGGCCTTCTCCCGGGATTTCTTGGTGTTGGCATTGACTGTCAGAAGTGACTCATGTAGATAGAGGAATGAGAGAGCAGACCGAAATCACACTAGGTACCTTGGATAAAGGCATGTACATTCTATAGAACGATATCCTTAAGTAATTTTTAATTTCAGAGGTTTACAACTACTTTAATATATACATACACACTAAAATGCAAGCAGTGCAATTACTTGAATTTGACCTTCTCTCAATTTCTTGCTTGCCAATGCACAGCAGAGCTCAGACAAAGCGGGAGTAGCAGCACAAGAAGCCAGTCAGTTGTGCATGAGTTTCTTCTATCTTTCTATAGAAGACAAGTTCCCTTTTCCGGGGGTCTCACAATCCATAAAGATTTATTTTCTATTTTGCATATTCAATGCAGCGCTTTACAAAGAAGGCTGAACCATGTGCATTTCTTTTTGACCCTGAAGGCGTCTGCAGTCCAAAATTTTTGCAAAATGCATACATACAAAGAACATTTAAAGTGTATATAAACCCTAACAATGAACTTCTCTATTTTGGCTCTTTGATTTGTTAAATATAATATTGAGAACATTTGTTATATCAGTTTGAGAAGTAAAATAAAATAAACACCCACATCGATCTTGCCAGAAATCATGTGAGACACGAACTTCCTGTGCTTTCTTGCCTGTGCAGACTTATCAAATTCATTGCTCTTTGCCTTTTCTGAAAACTACAGATCCTCCCCCCTGTATTTAATGGACAATAGGAGAGGGACAGCTACCTGTACTCCTATCTAGTTTTTGTCTCAGTACAGACGGCGAGTGAGCGCTGTCATCCTAGAACTGGAAATGTGTTACTGCAGAATCTCTATGTGAAACCACCAGGACTGGTAAGCTGCAATATATTATATTTTTAAATTGGGTTTGGTTATGCTTTAATTGATCCCTTGGTGTGCAGGTGACATTCTTATCTCAAGCCTTCAGAAAAGCTTCTCTGCTTACTGTCCTGATGGCACAGCTGGAAGGGAAACCTTCCCAACGTGGACACAGCAATAAAAACTGAGTGGAGCGCTACTTTAATCTTAGAATTTTAACAGGAATGCTGACCACAGCCTTTAAAGGGAGAATCTACAAAATTGTAATTGAAAATCAGAGAAAAAGAACAGCAAGCACGTGAAATGTCACACTGAAAATTACGTCCAAGGTAACTTGGCATACTAAAAATTAAACGTGTACCTAGTTTCAATATTTCCAACCACTATCGGTTCCTGCACTTTAGATAGCCTTAATGAGCATATTTTTGTACTGCAGGCCCATTGCAGTAAACCAATTCAAATCCAAATGGCACAGGGTGAGAAGTACATTTCCATTACACTTTTAGGCAGGGCTTTGAAGCCTAACTTCTGCAAAATCATTATAAAATGGTTACTGAAATTAATAAGCTTCCTTCTCTATAGATGTGACCTCCAGTTTCATAGCATTTCAGTTGTCTGATTTCTGAGTTACAAAATCCTTTCACCTTCAAGCATTTGTATGCACTAGAAATGTTAATCCAGCACTATACCAGTGAATGTTTTGTAGGTCATGCAGAGGACTTGCTTCCATTGCTCTGAGATTTGGCGAGTTTATTCTCAGTTTTTCCTTCAGGACCTTGCATCTACACTGTATTGAATGACTGATAAAAGGGAGACGACAGGGGACACTGATAAGCCAGTCAAACCACAAGTGAATTTCCAGCCCAATGTCACTTTATACTGATAAGGAACAATCATTATTTCTGCAGACAAATCAGACACAACGGAACTTCCACTGATCAGACATTTTGTCCTTCTAACCCTGTCCAAACACAATACCAGAGAGCTGAATTTACATACCTTTGCGCAGTGGTTGGGGCATTGTTAAAACCTGAATAAGCAGCATTGAGGTCACATCTCGGAAAAGCAATGGAACTTCCGCCCTCTCATCTTCACTTGTCCTGAGGAAGACAAAAATTACAGCAAAGACCATGAAACACACAACGCAAAGGACACAATTCATTAAAGATTATCGCATGCGTTGTCAGTCACATGACCACATACTGCATGTGAAACTGAAAATGCCAATTCGCTATTGCTAGTATGCAGTATTTACTGCAAACAGCAACAATGCTTGATAAATACTGCATAAAAAGATGTTAAAGTCAATTCACAGGATGAAATAATTAAATGTAAGTGGTAATTAAGTAGTGGTCGAGACATGCGGTATTTACTGGTTGTTAAGGAGAGGGAGCGACTGACGGCTTCCTTAACAACCAGCAACTGCAATGGTGGTTAAGGAGCGGGCGACCGCCGTATCCTTTACAACCAATCACAAGTCCTTTATTAAAAAAACAAAATTAAAATTGAAAAAATGCATTAAGACAGTACAGTCATTATTAAATGGCCGTCGGTACACAACAACGGATGAAAAATTGTACATGATCCCTATTTGAAAACACAGCACTCAATGTATGGTACAAGCACTGTGGTGCTTTGCTTTGGGCTCAACTGTACAATGCCCTGGGGTGCAACTCACAGTGAATCTCACCACCCAGGGAAGGTGCATTACAATAATAGACATTATTGCATTCATTTTAGCGTGTGTTGTCACAATGCTGAAGCATGAATGGGCCCTTCATCGGGGTGACTGTTGTCTTAAAAGGTTGGGCTCACACACACGGTGTATTCCGATATCAGAGAATTTATTTTGTATGGCTAATACAAAAGGGTATTGGTTTCAAATTTTTAAAACATAAATACTGTCCTGAGCTGAGCAAGAGCATTTTTAACATTACAGGATTCATAGTTGAGTCAGTTGCTAGGGTTCAGTGCCTATGTTTACAAGCGTATGAGCACGATACGCATTTGAATTGAGGAGATTTATATATATATATATATATATATATATATATATATATATATATATATATATATATATATATATATATATATATATATATATATATATATATAAATCTTTTGAATATCAACAAAATGTTTTGACCAGCTTTTCTTCTACAGCTGACTGCATTCACAGGGCTACACATAAATAGGCATTGAAAACAAAAGATGTGTACCCAAATTAAGTTCTAAATAAGAAATTGGCAAATAGGCTAAAAAAGAGTGTTAATTGAAATATCACGCACACAGTACTCCAGAGACACGATTCCTGGCACCGCCAACTGGGTCACAAATTGCCATCACAGTAGTAAGTGCAATGCTTTTAGACAAAACAGCCCCGTGGAGAGTAACAAAATCATGAGCAAGTCATTTAAAGCTCTAAGATGGCAAACTCTGCAGCTGAAGAATCCAAACTGATTACATATGTCTAAGAACGCAGGCAAATATACATAATGGCATATTTAGGAGAAAAACCTAGAACCTCCCTTACTTATGATAAACATAGGCAAAGTGAGCTGACTGAAGGTCTTAAGCCAGAGAGTTTGTGAAGCCTTAAAACGGTATTAAACCCAAAACTGAACATGAAATACAGTCATGGCCAAAAATATTGGCACCCCTGCATTTCTGTCAGATAACGCACCACTTCAAACAGCAAATTGTTGCAACTACAAATGTTTAGGCATTCTCATGTTTCTTTTGTTTGCTTTGGTATGACACAAAAAAGTGGAGAAACAAAAAGCCAAATATGATACATTCCATGCGAAACCCGAAAAATAGACTGGACAAAATTATTGGCACCCTCAGCTTAATATTTGATAGAAAAAAAAATAACTGAATTGCTTCCTGTAAACATCAGTTTCTTACACCTGGAATTTTGGACCACTTATCTTTCACCAACTGCTCCAGGTTTCTCAGATTGGATAGCGAACGCTATCTGAAGTCGCCAGCGACACAAATATTGTGATCATCAAAAAATCTGTACACTGTACTAATGACACTGATGAGAAGGCAGTAAAGGGGTTAATTGGGGGGGGGAAATCAAGGGGTTAAATGTGTCCTAGAGTGTTCTAACTAATTGTGTAGTGCTTTTACTCACAGCTTATGTTGATTCTTCTCTCTTTGGGACGGAATGTGCCCGGAGAGAGAAGATTTCATCACTTCCTGTCCTGTGTAATTGTCAACACAGGACAGGTCAGAGATCAATCGTCCGACTTGGGCCGAACATCACTGGCCTAAATCGGATGATTGATCCCTCAGGGATCAAATAGGGGCACCCGCGGGTCGGAGGGGGTATGCACATGCCCCCCTGGCCCATGAATCACGTATACATATGATTTTGAGCACAGGGGCCGCCCTGCAACAGCAAATGTACTGTGGGCGGTCCTTATGCAGTTAAACCATTTCTGGGTGTTTTCTGACGTGTGTTTTGGATCATTGTCCTGCTGTAAAACCCATGACCTCTGACAGAGACCCAATTTTCTGACACTGGGCCCTACATTGCACCCCAGAATTCTTTGGAAGTCATCAGATTTCATAATGCCATGCAAACGGTCAAGAAATCCAGTACCTGAAGCAGCAAAGCAAACCCAAAACATCAGTGAACCTCCACCATTTTTGACTGTAGGGCTGTCTTCTTTAACCCTTTTGCCACCAGGTTTGTACGTCATATGGACCTGACAGCAGGGGGTTTAATACACAAACCGGTGGCTGCAGCTACCGGGATTTACTGTGCCTTGAAAAAGTATTCATACTGCTTGAAATTTTCCACATTTTGTCATGTTACAACCAAAACGTATTTTGTTGTGAATTTATGTGATAGACCAACACAAAGTGGCACAGCATTGTAAGAAGGAAAATGATACATGGTTTTCAAAAATGTTTTACAAATAAATTCCTGAAAAGTGTGACGTGCAGTCGTATTCAGCCCCCTTTACTCTAATACCTCTAACTAAAATCTAGTGGAACTAATTGCCTTCAGAAGTCACCTAATTAGTAAATAGAGTCCACCCTGTGTGTAATTTCACCTCAGTATAAATACAGCTGTTCTGTGGAGCCCTCGGAGGTTTGTTAGAGAACATGAGTGAAAAAACAGCATCATGAAGGCCAACGAACACACCAGACAGGTCAGGGATAAAGTTGTGGAGAAGTTTAAAGCAGGGTTAGGTTAAAAAAAAATATCCCAAGCTTTGAACATCTCACAGAGCACTCTTCAACCCATCATCCGAAAATGGAAAGAGTATGGCACAACTGCAAAGACCTGGCACAACCAAGACATGATCGTCCACCTAAACTGACAGGCCTGGGCAAGGAGAGCATTAACCTGAGAAGCAGCCAGGAAGACCATGGTAACTCAGGAGAAGCTGCAGAGATCAACAGTTCAGGTGGGAGAATCTGTCCACAGGACAACTATTAGTCGTGCACTCCACAAATCTGGCCTTTTTGGAAGAGTGACAAGAAGAAAGCCATTGTTGCAAGAAATTCATAAGAAGTCCCGTTTGTAGTTTGCGAGAAGCTATGTGGGGGACACAAGAAACATGTGGAAGAATGTGCTCTGGTCAGATGAGACCAAAATATAACTTTTTGGCCTAAAAGCAAAACGCTACGTGTGGCGGAAAAATAACACTGCACATCACCCTGAACACACCATCCCCAATGTGAAACATGGTGATGGCAGCAGCATGTTGTGGGGATACTTTTCTTCAGCAAGGACAAGGAAGCTGGTAAGATTTGATGGGAAGATGGATGGAGCCAAATACAGGGCAATCGTAGAAGAAAAGCTGTTGAAGTCTGCAAAAGACTTGAGACTGGGGTAGAGGTTCACCTTCCAGGACAACCACGCTAAACATACAGCCAGAGCTACAATGGAATGGTTTAGATCAAAGCATATTCATGTGTTAGAATGGCCCAGTCAAAGTCCAGACATAAATACCAATTGAGAATCTGTGGCAAGCCTTTAAAACTGCTGTTCACAAACGCTCTCCCCATCCAATCTGACAGAGCTTGAGCTATTTTGAAAAGAATAATGGGCAACAATTTCACTTTCTAGATATGCAAAGCTGGTAGAGACATACCCAAAAAAAACTTGCAGCTGTAATTGCAGCGAAAAGTGGTTCTACAAAGTATTGACTCAGTGAGGCTGAATACAAATGCACGCTACAGATATTTATTTGTAAAAAAGTTTGAAAACCATTTATTATTTTCCTTCCACTTCACAATTATGTGCCACTTTGTGTTGGTCTATCACATAGAATCCCAATAAAATGCATTTACGTTTTTGGTTGTAACATGAAAAAAATGTGGAAAATTTCAAGGGGTAAAAATACTTTTTCAAGGCACTGTATGCATAATACAGGCAAGCAGACTCCTGCCTGTCAGGTGGAAGCAGTTAGGTGGGTGCCACAGCCCTGTTGCTAGTGCCCCCTGTGGAAACTCACATCAAAATGGTAGAGCTTTTCTTTTAAAAGCACACAGCAACTCGCTTCTTCTTTTTAAAGGCCTTTTAGCCCAATTTTATTTAAAAAGAGAAAGTTCAATAACATGCTTCCCACACAGGGGTATCCAACATCAAACAGATGCAATGAATATTCAGCCTCCTGGCTTGTACCCAGATTTATGTCTGTCTCCTGCAGACTCTTTCCAAAATATGGCTCTCTCGCACACAGCTACTCTGGCTTCCACCTCTCCTAGGTGGAGCCCTCCTGACTCCTGGCAGTGACCTCCTGTCTGCCAGGGTGGAGCCCTCCAACGCACACAGCCGTGGAGTCCTTGGTCCACACACAACCATAGAGTCCTTGAACTGCACACAGCATCAGTCTCACACAGGGACACTCATTTAAAGCCCTACACACACCTGTACTATTAGTGTGCTGGCTGCTTTCAAACTGTGGACACTGGATTGGAGATTTCTTTCCTCCCAAGGCACTTTGAAATCTCCAAACTACGGAGCCCCATCCAGAAATACCAAAATCTGGAGAAACCTGCAACAGAAGTTTTCTCCACTCAATCTATGCTCCACAGTTCTGCACTCCTCACATGTGCAGACCCTGTGTCCATTGCCTGACCACTTCTACCTGCATTTATCCTGTGACAGGGCACTGCACTGTTACACCCCCCTCTCCCTTCCGGGTCATGGCTGTCACTTTCCCAAGCATTGCAGTACATCTAGTGGAGACCAGAGGAGACACACAGGGTCTTTTAGACCCTGCATGTCTCAAAGAGAACCTATCACCTAAAAATCATCATATAGAGCAGTGGTTCTCAACCTTTCTAATGCCGCGACCCCTTAATACAGTTCCTCATGTTGTGGTGACCCCCAACCATAAAATTATTTTCATTGCTACTTCATAACTGTAATTTTGCAGTGGGAGGAGTAGTGCCACATCATTGGTGTCAGTGGAAGGAGTAGTGCCCCATCACTGATGTCAGTGGGAGGAATAGTGCCCCATCGTTGGTGTCAGTGGGAGGAATAGTGCCCCATCGTTGGTGTCAGTGGGAGGAATAGTGCCCCATCGTTGGTGTCAGTGGGAGGAATAGTGCCCCATCGTTGGTGTCAGTGGGAGGAATAGTGCCCCATCGTTGGTGTCAGTGGGAGGAATAGTGCCCCATCGTTGGTGTCAGTGGGAGGAATAGTGCCCCATCGTTGGTGTCAGTGGGAGGAATAGTGCCCCATCGTTGGTGTCAGTGGGAGGAATAGTGCCCCATCGTTGGTGTCAGTGGGAGGAATAGTGCCCCATCGTTGGTGTCAGTGGGAGGAATAGTGCCCCATCGTTGGTGTCAGTGGGAGGAATAGTGCCCCATCGTTGGTGTCAGTGGGAGGAATAGTGCCCCATCGTTGGTGTCAGTGGGAGGAATAGTGCCCCATCGTTGGTGTCAGTGGGAGGAATAGTGCCCCATCGTTGGTGTCAGTGGGAGGAATAGTGCCCCATCGTTGGTGTCAGTGGGAGGAATAGTGCCCCATCGTTGGTGTCAGTGGGAGGAATAGTGCCCCATCGTTGGTGTCAGTGGGAGGAATAGTGCCCCATCGTTGGTGTCAGTGGGAGGAATAGTGCCCCATCGTTGGTGTCAGTGGGAGGAATAGTGCCCCATCGTTGGTGTCAGTGGGAGGAATAGTGCCCCATCGTTGGTGTCAGTGGGAGGAATAGTGCCCCATCGTTGGTGTCAGTGGGAGGAATAGTGCCCCATCGTTGGTGTCAGTGGGAGGAATAGTGCCCCATCGTTGGTGTCAGTGGGAGGAATAGTGCCCCATCGTTGGTGTCAGTGGGAGGAATAGTGCCCCATCGTTGGTGTCAGTGGGAGGAATAGTGCCCCATCGTTGGTGTCAGTGGGAGGAATAGTGCCCCATCGTTGGTGTCAGTGGGAGGAATAGTGCCCCATCGTTGGTGTCAGTGGGAGGAATAGTGCCCCATCGTTGGTGTCAGTGGGAGGAATAGTGCCCCATCGTTGGTGTCAGTGGGAGGAATAGTGCCCCATCGTTGGTGTCAGTGGGAGGAATAGTGCCCCATCGTTGGTGTCAGTGGGAGGAATAGTGCCCCATCGTTGGTGTCAGTGGGAGGAATAGTGCCCCATCGTTGGTGTCAGTGGGAGGAATAGTGCCCCATCGTTGGTGTCAGTGGGAGGAATAGTGCCCCATCGTTGGTGTCAGTGGGAGGAATAGTGCCCCATCGTTGGTGTCAGTGGGAGGAATAGTGCCCCATCGTTGGTGTCAGTGGGAGGAATAGTGCCCCATCGTTGGTGTCAGTGGGAGGAATAGTGCCCCATCGTTGGTGTCAGTGGGAGGAATAGTGCCCCATCGTTGGTGTCAGTGGGAGGAATAGTGCCCCATCGTTGGTGTCAGTGGGAGGAATAGTGCCCCATCGTTGGTGTCAGTGGGAGGAATAGTGCCCCATCGTTGGTGTCAGTGGGAGGAATAGTGCCCCATCGTTGGTGTCAGTGGGAGGAATAGTGCCCCATCGTTGGTGTCAGTGGGAGGAATAGTGCCCCATCGTTGGTGTCAGTGGGAGGAATAGTGCCCCATCGTTGGTGTCAGTGGGAGGAATAGTGCCCCATCGTTGGTGTCAGTGGGAGGAATAGTGCCCCATCGTTGGTGTCAGTGGGAGGAATAGTGCCCCATCGTTGGTGTCAGTGGGAGGAATAGTGCCCCATCGTTGGTGTCAGTGGGAGGAATAGTGCCCCATCGTTGGTGTCAGTGGGAGGAATAGTGCCCCATCGTTGGTGTCAGTGGGAGGAATAGTGCCCCATCGTTGGTGTCAGTGGGAGGAATAGTGCCCCATCGTTGGTGTCAGTGGGAGGAATAGTGCCCCATCGTTGGTGTCAGTGGGAGGAATAGTGCCCCATCGTTGGTGTCAGTGGGAGGAATAGTGCCCCATCGTTGGTGTCAGTGGGAGGAATAGTGCCCCATCGTTGGTGTCAGTGGGAGGAATAGTGCCCCATCGTTGGTGTCAGTGGGAGGAATAGTGCCCCATCGTTGGTGTCAGTGGGAGGAATAGTGCCCCATCGTTGGTGTCAGTGGGAGGAATAGTGCCCCATCGTTGGTGTCAGTGGGAGGAATAGTGCCCCATCGTTGGTGTCAGTGGGAGGAATAGTGCCCCATCGTTGGTGTCAGTGGGAGGAATAGTGCCCCATCGTTGGTGTCAGTGGGAGGAATAGTGCCCCATCGTTGGTGTCAGTGGGAGGAATAGTGCCCCATCGTTGGTGTCAGTGGGAGGAATAGTGCCCCATCGTTGGTGTCAGTGGGAGGAATAGTGCCCCATCGTTGGTGTCAGTGGGAGGAATAGTGCCCCATCGTTGGTGTCAGTGGGAGGAATAGTGCCCCATCGTTGGTGTCAGTGGGAGGAATAGTGCCCCATCGTTGGTATCAGTGGGAGGAATAGTGCCCCATCGTTGGTGTCAGTGGGAGGAATAGTGCCCCATCGTTGGTATCAGTGGGAGGAATAGTGCCCCATCATTGGTGTCAGTGGGGGGAGTAGTGCCCCATCGTTGGTGTCAGTGGGGGGAGTAGTGCTCCATCATTGGTGTCAGTGGGGGGAGTAGTGCCCCATCATTGGTGTCAGTGGGAGGAGTAGTGCTCCATCACTGGTGTCAGTGGGAGGAGTAGTGCCACATCATTGGTGTCAGTGGGAGGAATAGTGCCCCATCATTGGTGTCAGTGGGAGGAGTAGTGCCCCATCATTGGTGTCAGTGGGAGGAGTAGTGCCCCATCATTGGTGTCAGTGGGAGGAGTAGTGCCCCATCATTGGTGTCAGTGGGAGGAGTAGTGCCCCATCATTGGTGTCAGTGGGGGGAGTAGTGCCCCATCATTGGTGTCAGTGGGGGGAGTAGTGCTCCATCACTGGTGTCAGTGGGGGGAGTAGTGCCCCATCACTGGTGTCAGTGGGAGGAATAGTGCCACATCATTGGTGTCAGTGGGAGGAATAGTGCCCCATCATTGGTGTCAGTGGGAGGAATAGTGCCCCATCATTGATGTCAGTGTGGTGGAGGGGAGAATAGTGCCCCATCGTTGGTGTCAGTGGGGGGAGGAATAGTGCCCCATCGTTGGTGTCAGTGGGGGGAGGAATAGTGCCCCATCGTTGGTGTCAGTGGGGGGAGGAATAGTGCCCCATCGTTGGTGTCAGTGGGGGGAGGAATAGTGCCCCATCGTTGGTGTCAGTGGGGGGAGGAATAGTGCCCCATCGTTGGTGTCAGTGGGGGGAGGAATAGTGCCACATCGTTGGTGTCAGTGGGGGGAGGAATAGTGCCACATCGTTGGTGTCAGTGGGGGGAGGAATAGTGCCACATCGTTGGTGTCAGTGGGGGGAGGAATAGTGCCCCATCGTTGGTGTCAGTGGGGGGAGGAATAGTGCCCCATCGTTGGTGTCAGTGGGGGGAGGAATAGTGCCCCATCGTTGGTGTCAGTGGGGGGAGGAATAGTGCCCCATCGTTGGTATTAGTGACACAAATGATGGGGCACTATTCCTCCCACTGACACCAATGATACTTACCTTGCTGACCCCTGCTCCAGCCTGGGCTCGCTCTCTCACTTACCTGTCAGCTGTCTTCCTTCTCTGGCCGCTCTCCTCTTCACTTGCTCCGGCAGCTCCCTCGGTCTTCTTTGATGTACGCGCGCTGCCGCTCGGCTCCTCCTCTCCAAGCTCCACCTCCTCGCCGGTGATTGGCCGCCTGTGTGCCTCTCCTGAGCTACAGTTCCGGTGGCCAATCAGCGGCGAGGAGGCGGAGCTGCTGAGCGATCCCGGAGGTGTGGCCAGGTGACAGCAGCGTATCATCCCGCCCACACATCGCCGGAGACTGCAGCGGTGTCTCGGTTCCTAAGACCATCGGAAATATGTGTTTTCCGATGGTCTTAGGCGACCCCTGGGAAATGGTCGTTCGACCCCCAAAGGGGTCGCGACCCCCAGGTTGAGAACCGCTGATATAGAGGACTTTGTGCCCGGTATGTCAGGAAAAAACAAAAAAAAGTATTATTACGGGTCTAAATCATTGACCGCTTTCACTGGCCAAGCCGAGGATGACATCACTTCCACATTTGCATGGGAGTTTCACCAGATTCAGCATTGCTGAATTTGTACAGCAAGCTGCATGTGTGCAGCTCACTGTACAGGGGCGGGAAGGCAGGAAGATAACTTTACTGCACAAGAGACAAAGCATGTCTCTTACAACAAATCCTGCCTGTTCGCCCATTTTCATATTTTTACATGAAGTTCCATTTCAAGAAAAAAATTAAACCAATAAATGTATTTAGTGTTTTGCCTGCTAATATATTTATTTTATAATATGTAAGGGGTGAGCATACAGATATACAGTACAATTTGTTCTCATTTTAAAAAAAAGCTTGGTTTGGGTAAAACTGGCAGTTCATTTAGCAAAGTGCATTTTCTCCTAGCATGGGAATTTTGACTTAGCTTAGTGATTAATATGGTTTACAAAAGCAAGTTTTCACTACATGCACTAAGCTAAATGAAAAATTCCTTGCAAGTGAAAATTCAAAGTAAACATTTTACCCCTTTACTAAAACAGTCTTAGTGTTTTTACCTTAACCAGAGCCATATTTAAGAACTAAAACGTAAGAACACAATTTCCAGTGCCTGGGTGTGGGCCATCACAGAAGAGAGACATAAAGCACAATGTTTAACCATTTTCCAATCGGGCAACAGTAATATTATTGCTGGCTAGTGGCTTGACCAGACACTGCGACATACCCATACGTTGCTCCACTCACATACGCTGTGCACGCCACACCCCCTGTGGTGTGTGGTGGCATGGTCTGCAACCACTGTGTCCACTGAACACAGTGAATTGCAATGTTTGGTATCGGGCCGCTGTGATCGGCCCACATACCACGTGAGCACCGTGGAATCACGTCACTTAATAAACAATGGTCATGAATGGAATCCATTCATGACATCATTGTTTACTACTGTGTGTGATCTGTGATTGGTCACCAGTGATCACATCATACCTGGGCCAATCACAGCAACCAGTACCATGTGATTAGCTGTGCCAATCACAGCAATTCAATAGCAAACAATGAGTCATAAATAAAAGCCATTTATGACAATTCAAAATGATTGCTATTACAGCGATCATCACTGGAACAAGCAATCATAGTGTAAAAAAAAAATTGTTCAAAAGAAGAAAAAAAAATTATTGTTTTTACATACAGTACTGTCACCAGTCAGTTTCCTTGATCACCGCCACAACAGTCATGACGATGCTGTACTGCACTGGTGACAGTATGTAAGAGATGTGGAAAAAAACCCCACAAATTTTATTTAATTTCTTAAAATTTTTGGTATTTTTTCGTTTATATAGCAAAAAATAAAAATCCCAGTGGTGATTAAATACCATTAAAAGTAAGCTCTTTTTGTGTGAAACAAATTATATAAATTTCATTTGGGTACAGTATGGCATGTAGAAATGCTCTGGTCGGTCATGAAGGGGGTAAAAGGGTAAAACCTTCTGGAGGTCAAGTAATTATTTTGTACTTATTCATAATTTTAAAGAAAATGTATTACACCTTGTTGGGAAAAAAAAACAAAAAACTTACTGTGAATCTTTTTTATGCACCAGCTGAGTTAACTTTCTCCAGGGATTGTATTCCGAGTCAATGCTGTACAGCCTCATGTGCATGGCTAAAACATGGAAAAGCTGACCTGAAAAAAATAAAAAATGTCCAATGAAAGGAACTTGTCAATTTAATATCTGCTGATAATAGTTTTACAATGAGAACATTAAACAGCATGGCAGACTCGGCAAGTAATAAAAGACTTGAAAATATGTGTCGCAAAGATAGAGTAAGGAAAAAGGGTGCCATCCATATCTAAGGCTTAACAAACTCTAAAAGGATTCAGCCAAGATCTGCCTATCCCTAGCAATAGATTGGCAGAAAAAGCCTGGCTTATCAATAGATAGATATATTTGTTACTCTGAATGCTCCATTTGTTTTTCCAGTGGAGTGTCCACTAAAGGTTACCGGACAAAATATTGCTGTAACACTCATTGGTGAGGTCAAAATCACAAGGTGAATAAATATTAAGCACTTTCCAGCCGCCGTATAGCAGATATATTGCTACAGGGTAGCATGGGTGTGCAACATCACGTATATATGTGATTTTGCATTTCCGCGTAGGGGGCGCGTGCGAGCCACGCACACGTCGCTATTCGCGGCTGTCAATCACCATATCCCGGTGATCGAGGAGCATTACTGATGGAGGGAGAGAACTGTAAGTAAACAATACAGTTCTCTCCCCTGTCAGCTCCTGCACACTGCTATGCATGGGTTTGCATAGCAGAGCCATGCAAAGCAGTGTGCTTACAGTGAAGCACACACACACAGCTTACAGTAAAACAGCACACAGTTAATCCTTTGATCGCCCCACATGTTAACCCCTTCCTGCCCAATGCCATTAGTAGTGTTAGTGCTTTTTATTAACACTGATCACTGTATTGGTGTCACTGGGGACGTCAGTGACACCAAGTCAGTTCCCCCCCAATGTCAGAATGCCCGCCGCAGTCGCGCTATAAGTTGCTGATCGCCGCCATTACTAGTAAAAATAAAAAAAATATTTAAAAATCCCCGCTTTTTTTTATAGTACAAAAAATAAAAACTGCACAGGCGATCAAGTACCACTGAACGGAAGCTCTATTTGTGGGAAAAAAGTAATGCAGCACTGTAACGCAAAAAATGGCCTGGTCAGAAAGGGGGGTAAATCCTCTGAAGGGCAAGTGGTTAAAGTGAAGAAAGAATAAAAAACATACATGACAATATGACAAACAGTATGTCAAAAGCTGTCCAGATACCTTGACAGTAAAGAGTTATAACAAACCTTAGCCTGCGGGCTTACAAATAAATGTAGACCAATCTTTGTAAGAACCCCTGTCAATATTATAGTTTGTCCAAACACCTGTAATTAATTTTTGCCTTTAAGCAGATGACGTATTATGTGCGCTTTCTACATCCATTTTGTATTGAATTATATTCAGTATCCCAAAAAATATGTTAAAAAAAAACTAACAAACCTATATGTTATAAAACACACACACAATTTTAACAAAACTGAGTTTTATAGAACATTTGTATAGCTCATTACTGTTGTGGACCTTTTGAAATTATGTCTCAAAAACATGATTTATCAAGACATAATCCTATATAACATCAAGTCAGCATAGCCGGATGTTAAGGGTTAATTTGTCTTGGTTGGAAAGTCGAATGACCATCTAGCTAGAGAAATGTAAACGATGGGTGAAGGGATTTTTTTTTCCTCCTAGAGACAATATACTATTTGAAGTTCTACAGGTGGTCAAACACCATTATTCAGACTTCAATAGCAGGTAAACATATACAAGGTCTGGACAGGACAATAGAGGAACCAAACTGATTGTCTGAGAGCTTACCCAAACCTTGCAGAGTGTGATAAACCAACAGACCTCTCAAACTATCACAATATGCTATTGTCCACCAAGGGTGAAAGTATTAATAGTTGTTTACTGTGACTCCAATACAAGAGCCAGGCAAACAGAGAGTTTTTCCCTACACATAGAAAATGTTGGTTCTAAAACAAAGAAGTTAAATTCAGGACATTTAAGACTAAAAATTGAATGTATCTAACCACAAAGATATTACTACAAAAGCATAGTATCTAGAGATGTTATAAAGAATAGGTTTCACACACCACCAAATATTCAGCAATGGGAATTGTATATCACTAATTTGAGTATTGAGATGATAAAAAGTAAGATATATGGTGAGTTAGCATCAGTGGTATGTCTCATCAGGAAATAGATGCTTTCACACAAGCTTGTATTTCAGGGAGGAATAACTGAATATACACATATATTACATGGTTCTTATTTAGAACACTATAGGTATGATCACTTATATATCTGGAAAAAGACGTATATTTAATCCCTGAAATTACCTTAAAATTCCACCCGAGGTATGAGCCATCTCAAATATTCAAATTGTTCTATGGTACAAGACTGCCATCTGGCGGGCAGGTGAGAAATAGCTTATGTACACACATTTCTCAACTAGCCAATCAAGAAGCCTGGTGGGAAGGTATCTTAGAACAATAGATTAGTTGGTATAAAAGCCCTTGTACCTTTAAAAAAAAAAAAAAACTCATCAAAAGAAAAACCTCATCAAAAGAAAACCCTGACTGAAGAAAGACCTCATTAGAAGAATCTGAAGACATCTGAAGAGACCTCTCTATAACCCCTCTTCCATCCTTTCAAACTTCCAAACTTTACTAAATTGCTAAACCTCTGTACTCCTAACTTCCTACATTCTCCCATACTAAATCTCTATCACTTGCCCTATAATATCATTTCTAAAGGCGTTCCATTGCCAGCTGATCCACGGGAGAGTTTCATAGTCTGAATTCCGGGTGTGGTGAGACTATTAATTTAATTTTGCATTGCCTATTTCCTCTGTTGTGTAGAGTCATAGAATTACCTTAGCGTATTACAACTATATTGGGTAGTTATATATATGTAAAGAGATCCTGTTTTACTGTTAAAAATTGTTTGGTGCCATATTATAATTTTTTCATATTTCATAATTTATTAAATATTAATAATTAGAGTATATTTTATCAGAGAATATCTTCTTTCAATCCTATGGCCACGGTTTGTGAGAATATAACCTTTGAGATACTCGAAATTATTAGTTATTAATAAATTTAATTTTAATCAGATCATTTAAAAATTGTTATATTGATGTAATTAGTTAGATACCTTATTATTGTGTATTACATTGGTAGGGTATATCTTTGATTGTGTGTACCAATATTCATTTATCACCAGTCTTTTGCGTTTTGTGTTAATATATATATAATTTTTGTACATAAATTTTTATATTTATCTATTATAAGGCAAATTTTGTGTGTATGGTACGAAATCATACTGGCTAAAAGAATTCAAGGTATAATAATAAGTGGTGATCAAATTATCAAGGTGTTCAAATTATTGGTTTACTAAATATTTGCCGTATTTTAACGGCTGGAGGCACTGTAATATTTCATCTAAGGGAAAGGGACACGCCCTTTATAAGTAGAATATATCCTTACATAAACCACCACATTACATAAAAATAATGTTAATTATATAACTTAGATTACAAAATCTTCAGTTTTACCCAAATTAGTTGATGCAAAAATTAACCCCTCAGCAAAAACTACTACATCTAGTATTTTGTATGATCTCCATGATTTGTAAAGAGTGTAACAAGTCTTCTAGACATGGAATGAAAAACTTGGCGACATATTGCAGCATCTATCTATATTTTTCCATTCTTCAAGAACGATCTCTTTTAGAGCCTGGATGCTGGATGGAGAGTGATGCTCAACTTGTCTCTTCAGAATTTCCCATAGGTGTTCGATTGGGAGACGTACTTGGCTACTAAATTAATTTCACTTTGTTCTTCTTTAGAAATGCAACAGTGGCCTTTGATGTGTGTTTTGGACCATTGTCATGTTGGAAAAGGGCACGATAAAGAAGGGCACAGAGTGATGGTAGCATCTTCTCTTACGGTATAGAGCAGTACATCTGTGAATTCATGATACTTCAATGAAATGCAGCTCCCCAACACCAAGAGCACTCATGCAGCCTCACAGAAGGACACTGCCACCACCATGTTTCACTGTAGGCACTATGCATTTTTCTTTGTACTCACCTTTGCGACGCCATACTGTTTTGAAGCCATCAGTTCCAAAAACATTTATCTTGGTCTCATCACTCCAGACTAGAGAGTCCTAGTAGTCTTTTCAGCAAGGGCCCTGGCAAATTCTAGGTGGGCATTTTGTGCATGGGCTTTAGGAGACATGGACGACACCCAAGCATGCCATTCCGCTGCAGTGTACGACATATTGTGTCATGGGAAACAATCACCCTAGATTGGTTTTCTACTTCTTTAGCTAACTGCAGTGAACTTGCATGGTAATTTTCATCAACCCTTCTCATCAGAAGACATTCCTATCAAGGTGTTAATTTCCATGGACGTCTCTGTGAGATGGTTGCAGTCCGATCTTTGTTAAATTGTTGTATCACTTTTGCTACAGTATTCTGACTGATAAGTAAAGCTTTGCTGATTTTCTTGTAGCCATCACCTTTCTTGTGCAAAGAAATTTTCTCTCAGGCCTTGTGACATTTCTCTTCCATGTGGTGTCACTGCTGACAGCATGAAATGGGAAGGGGTTTTCTTTGTTAGGTAACACCCTTTTATAATCAAATAAATGCTGGACACCTGTTTACTGAATTAGACTCACCTGTAATTGAACTCTTGTTAATTAGGATTTTGTTGTCTAAAATTTAGAGCTTTGCTCCTAAAAATTTCATTGGGGTGTGTTCATTTTTGCAACATGGTCTTGAATGAATTTGTTAGGAAAAATAGTTTTTTTGTGTGTGCAAATTAACAAATCTTGTTTGCAATCAATGGCCCACATGGGAGTATTTTGTAATATAGTGTCTCATAGAAAAATGTTGACTCTGAAAGGAAAATAAAGGTTTTCTGACAAATCTGTTGGGGTGTACTCATTAATGCTGAGCAAAATAAATAAACATAGATATATGGCAAGGGGTGCAAGGGTTTGCTGGAGGGTCTATCGATGCTGTCTGCTGGGGGGATCTATTGTAGTTGGAGGCAATCTATTTTTGCCTGAGGGTCAATTGTTGCTGGGAGGGATCTACTGTTGAGGGAAAGTTCTAATGATGCTGGATTCTGGGAGATGTTGTTGTTGCTGGGCTGGTATCTTGAGGAGGGTCCATTGTTACTGTGGGTATTTGTTGTTGCTGAGAGTCTATTATTGCTGGTGGGAAGTCGATCGTTCAAGGGGGAGAGGGGTCTTATGTTGCTGGGGTTGTCAATTGTTGCTGGGGAGAATCTACTGTTGAGTGAGAGGCCGACTGATACTGGCTGCTGGGAGATCTATTTTTGTGTCCAGTGGTTGGGAACAGTGTGAAGCGCAATTCATCGGACCGTATTCTAGTCTTTCATTGATTAATAGTCCATAATTTATGAGTGTTTTGGCACTCTCTCCTCTTCGGAACATTAATATCGGTTACTACTGGTTTGACAATTGCAGCTCGCCCATGAATGTTTTGCTTATGGAGTTCCCTCCACACAGTTTTAGTGGAGACGGGCTTTGGAAGACTGAGATTGAGCTCTGCAGTCACTTTCTTATTCCAGGTCACGATCCTGCGCAATATCCTTTTGTTTCTTTTAGTCAGTTGGCCATGTCGACCGCACTTATGCTCTTCAGACGATGCTTTCCCAGAAACTGTATATGCCAGCATATTCTTTGATAGTGTGCCTTGTGATATAGCAAATTGGCAACTTCAGTCACAGAGGCACCAGCTAAGCAGGCAGCAACAATTTGCCCTCTAAAACTCAGTAAGCTCTGTCATGACTCAGTATTAATAGCAGTGCTCGCAGTGAATGACAAAAGTGAGGCTTACCACCTGTTAGCTAGATGTCTCATCACAGCGGAACCAAAAGAATATTACATCACTTCCGCTTTCAACGCGAAACATGTTTTCACTTTCACACCTACAAATCATGTAGTCTTTCCATATTTTTGTACAACCCTTGTATTTCGACTAGTCAGTTATAGAGTCTACTAGCAAGTATTCAAGCAGTGCCGGACTTTAACCACTTGCCTACCGGGCACTTATACCCCCTTCCTTACCAGGCCAATTTTCAGCTTTCAGCGCTGTCGCACTTTGAATGACAATTGCGCTGTCATGCAACACTGTACCCATATGAAATTTGTATTTTTTTCACACAAATGGAGCTTTCTTTTGGTGGTATATACTCGCCGCTGGGTGTTTTATTTTTTGCGCTATAAACAAAAAAATGAGTAAAAAATCTGGAAAAAAAAAAACTTTTTCTTTGTTTCTATAATAAAATGTTGCAAACAGGTAACTTTTCTCATTCAATGATGTGCGTTTATGAGGATTGCACCGATAGGTGGCGCGGATAGGCAGCAATGATGATGGGCACAGGTGGGCAGCACTGCTGGGCACCGATCATCAGGGCACTGATCATCAGTGCCCTGGTGATCAGTGCCGATCCCTCTTCTGACAACTGCAGTACTTTCCTCACACTGTGACAGCGTGAGGAGAGTGTAGCCGATAACCAGCAATTGCATTTCCCGGTGATCTGCTGTGTCATTGGACACGGCTGATCACGTGGTAAAAGGCCGCTGTGATTGGCCTTTTAATATATCATGTAATCAGCTGTGTCCTACGGAGATTGCCGAGGGCGCGCAGGAGAGTGCGTTCTGGGAGGAGGTCCTGTGACGTCCACCCAGAACTGGCCGGCTGCAGCGAAGCCGTCAGTCAGCTATCTGCAGTTGGCAAGTAGCTAAGAGCAGAAAAAAAACAGCTAAACACACATAAATGCAAGTAGAAAATTGCTCTTTATGAGTGGTTTTTTTTTCCACCAAGTGTACAGTGTACATGGACCCTAATAGTCTGCAGCCTGAGCTGGTCTGATTGTTGTAGAAGAATCTTGCATTAAATGTTTATTTTTAAAATAAAAGGAGAAGAGGAGGCACCACCTAAGTGCAGTATTAAAGTGTTATTAAACCCACAACAGTAAAATCAGTCTGTATATGCAGTAAAGCACTCACTGTGGAACTTAAGGGGTTAATCATCTGCATTGTGTAAAAAGGCTGTTTGATCCTGTATTCCCAGATCCTCCCCTTCTTTTTCTGTTCCCAATCAATATACTGATAGTACAGAGCTCTAGGAGTCACTCAGCACATGCTTAATTTAGTGTGTATTGATAGTGTTTTTTTTTTCTTTGAGAGGGTGCATGTGATCAGCACAGGGTCAATCAGCACTGTCCACACAGAGGGTCAGGGTTAAAGCAGTCTCATAGGACATTCAGAGCTGAATGAAAACTCCTCCTACAAAATTAACCAGTGCTCAGCTGGACACTGACAGAAGTCACAAGACCGCTATATACCGCTGATGAGAAAAGGTATTTGGCAGTTTATATTTACTAAAATACTTGCATTTTTATGTTTTGTGTACTGTGGGAGACCAAATAGTGAATTCAGGGTCCTGGGTTTAGCAACACTTTAAATTCGGGTGTTTACTGACAAAGGATTAAAAACACTTTACAGGATATATATGAAGTATGATCACTCATCAAAGTATAGCATTGGCCACTCACTCCTATCCTGCAGGCTCCGCGGCTGCAATTCAGGATTTGCAATTGGATGGAACAGAAAGGGCTGGGATGTCCAGTGTACACCAGGAAGTATACCGGGATATCCGCATAGACCAAAGTTATACTTTCATGAGAAAATCATACTTCATATATCTTGTGAGTGTTTTTAATTCTTTGTGAATAAAACGCCCTAATTTAATACTGCACTTAGGTGGCACTCTATCATTTTATTCCCTCTATCATTTCATTTTATTCCCTTAGACTGAACTGGCCAAACTCTGAGGATAGCTGCCGCTGGTGCTAATTAGGCTCATGATTAACATGGAGTTTTGGACTATGAAGGACATTTGCATTATTTTTATTTTCATTGTAATTCTACACAGTGTAGACACATACAAGCTGGTCACTGGTCCCCTTGTGTGCCAGAATGTATTTATTTGTAAAATAAAGATTTTTTATACATATAATTTTAAACTATTCTATAAAACCATTTATAACTTCGCCTTTTAAAAAATGTAAAAGAATAAACAAAAATTACCAAAAACCAAGTCACGTTTTAATATGTGATTTTGCTGCTTTAAAGTCACAACGGAAACATACCTGTGTGGGTTATATTACCAATGAAGCGAATTCACTGTTTAAAATTTAATGTAGTGCAGTCACTCATCTAATTAGATATCTGATTGCATGGATTAAACAATTAACACACTCATTTCCCTGTTAACTAATCCTGCAGTTATTGACAATTGTAATTGTACAAGAATGAATTACAGAAGTGAAGATTTAAGCTTACTGAATAGCAATCAAAAACTGCAAACCACATACAAATGTTTAATTTACCATTATTCATATAATAGACAATTTTCCTATTGCTTAAAAAAGGAAACTGTTTCACATCACAATTTAATGTTCACATTCTTCTAAAAATGTGCAACATTTTCCCTGAAAATTGCTGCTTTAAATGTGTTTTTGAGGCCACTTTTCCCTCCCCTGGACTCCTATGGGCCAGGAAAAAAATGTCCTGTGGACATGGGGCCTTATACTAGACCCTGAACATGACAAACCACTACTCTACCAATGAAAACAGCTTAACCTAAGTGTAACCATCAGCAAGGCAGTGCAAAATTACAGTTCACAGTGACAGAAGAGAAAGGCATGCAGAAAGATTTTGAGGGTTTGTTTAAACTGCTTAGCACCAAAATAAGTGGCAAATACTAGGGATGCACTGAAATTTTGATTGGACACAGCTGATCACATGACCAAGCCGACATCTTGGGCTTTTTCCATTGATCAGTGATCCGTTGTGTCCGAGGGACACAGCGCACCGCTGATCGCCGCACGCTCCCGGAGCCGCGCATGCGCAGTTAGAATGGGAGCACGTCATATGACATCCTCCCAGAACGAGAGAACCGCCTTGCGCCCGTCATTGTACTATATGGCGGGCGGGAGGCGGTTAATCAAAGTATTTTTTTCAAAAAAATATATATTCACTTTTAAAATCTGAGCATTTCAGTTTCGGTTTTCGGCCAAGAGCATTTTGAATTTTCATTTTCGGCACTAGAATTTTAATTTCAGTGCACCACTAGCAAATACGAAACTAAAAATATTAAACTGTTAAACGTGAAAATTCGGAAATATTAGATGTGCAACCTTAAAAAAAAAAAAAATTAAAATTACTGACTGGTTTCTATTTGAAGGCAATTTCAGGAAAGATAGAAAACCTCAGACTGTTTGGGTCCACAATTTAAACAAAGGAAGAGGGACCAATATTTCTATTGATTCCGCGTGCTTTCTTTTTTTCATCTTTTTAGGACAGAGAATCCTCCTGAAAATTCCTAGCAGTGCGACACCATTATAAAAGATAAATTAATTTAAATGTACTATCTTTCACTTGGTGGACTTCAACCCTCCAGAGCCTAGTAAGGTAAGTAACTATGTTTGCAAGAAGGCTGTAGCGACTCCTCTGTACTATATTAAAGAACTCCAATAAAAACATGGATTTCTTCATTCTTCTTGGAAATTTCATTTAGTAAGGGCAGATGTTTAAAAATATTATTATTACAGGTACTTATATTCTGAACAAGATACTATAATTAAAACACTGAAAGATAAAAAAAATAATATAAGATCCAGTCACCAAAAAGGGTTAAAGGGAACCCAATAACTTAAACCAAAAAAAAAAAAAAATTATGAACAGTCTGAACAAATCAAAGCATTACTGGGAGGGAGAGCAGTTAAATTTAGTAGGCAGAAACAGCTTGTTCACCTTGTCACATTGTTTCAGAAGCAGACATAGGCAGGTCTATCAATCATTGCTCATTTACATTTCCCTAGTGGTTCTGTCCTCATAGCTCAATCTACTAAAACAGTACTTGACCTATTTGTTCCAACCGTTTTTCCCTGATGCTTTTTGCTGTAAAAGCTCACCTGGGACACTGCATTCTATTTAATGCAATATCTAATCGACAAAGTTAACACTTCTTACAAGACTATTATGGAGTGCTGTGCTTAATCACAGTAAAGACACCTCATTACCACCATGGTGAAACATACAGAAGAGGAGTGTCTCGATCACAGGCTCTTAATTGACTGAACAGAGTCTCAGCGGCAAAACCATGTGTTTTACTTCAAGGATGTCCTTGACTTTAGAGGTTGATACCACATAAGTTTAGTCAACAATCAGGATACCGCAGAAAGAAGTTCCTTTCAAATGTCAAAAAGCTTTAACAGTGTAAAAGTGGAAGCTTTATGTTGATTACTCACTGTAGCATTCATGCAAAATGCAATTGATAAAGGCTTTTTATTTACAGAGCAGCATATGGGTTAAAGATCTTACTTTGTATTACTATCACTAAGAATCCTATTTGCAGGACGTCTCTATAGTCATACTATGTTTGTGACAATAGACTGCAAGCACCTGATGAGTAAAGCTGGGCATAGATGATTAAGGCTGAACTGAACGAAATAAAAAGACAAAAACCTAACGGTATGCCAATATGGGGCAGATATCTACTATATCCATTGAAGCATTTGCGTTTTTCAGAACAGAATATGAATTGGCCAGAGAGGAATTATTTTAATACAATTGGGCAATTTAAACATGCATTGCAATGTATGTAAGCGAAAAATCCCCCTTTTTTTTTGGTTTGCTAGAGAGAATTTGTTGCAGTGTAGAAAGGGTCCATCCAAAATTTCTAGTGGTGACATCCCTTTAGCGCCTTCTGGATTATACACAGTGGATATAAAAAGTATACACACCTCTGTTAAAATGTCAGGTTTCTGTGATGTAAAAAAATGAGAAAGATAAATAATTTCAGAACTTTTCCCACCTTTAATGTAACCTATAAACTGTACAACTCAATTGAAAAACAAACTGAAATATTTTAGGGGGGGGGGGGGGGGGGGTAAACAAAAAAACCTAAAATGGGGTTGCATTAGAGTGCACACCCTCTTGTAACTGGGGATGTAGCTGTGTTTAGAATTAAGCAATCACATTCAAAATCATGTTAAGTAGGAGTCAGTACACACCAGCCATCATTTAAAGTGCCTCTGTTTAACCACAAATAAAGTTCAGCTGTTCTAGTAGGTCTTTGCTAACATTTTCTAGTGGCATCCTACAGCAAAAGACATGGTCCACAGAGAGTTTCCAAAGTATCAGAAGGATCTCATTTTTAAAAGGTATCAGTCAGGAGAAGGGTACAAAAGAATTTCCAAGCCATTAGATATACCATGGAACACAGTGAAGACAGTCATCATTAAGTGGAGAAAATATGGCGCAACAGTGACATTACCAAGAACTGGAAGTCCATCCAAAATTGATGTAAAGACAAAAAGAAAACTGGTCTGGGAGGCTGCCAAGAGGCCTACGGCAACATTAAAGGAGCTGAAGGAATATCTGGCAAGTACTGGCTGTGTGGTACATGTGACAACACTCTCCTGTATTCTTCGTATGTCTGGGCTATGGGGTAGAGTGGCAAGATGGAAGCCTTTTCTTACGAAGAAAAATATTCAAGCTCGACTAAATTTTGCAAAAACACATCTGAAGTCTCCCAAAAGCATGTGGGAAAATATGTTATGGTCTGATGAAACCAAGGTTGAACTTTTTGGCCATAATTCCAAAAGATATGTTTGGCACAAAAACAACCCTGCACATCACCAAAAGAACACCATATACCGTAAAGCATGGTGGTGGCAGCATCATGCTTTGGGACTGTTTTTCTTCAGCTGGAACTGGGACCTTAGTCAAGGTAGAGGGAATTATGAACAGTTCCAAATACCAGTCAATACTGGCACAAAACCTTCAGGCTTCTGCTAGAAAGCTGAACATGAAGAGGAACTTCATCTTTCAGCATGACAACGACCCAAAGCATACATCCAAATCAACAAAGGAATGGCTTCACCAGAAGAAGATGAAAGTTTTGGAATGGCCCAGCCAGAGCCCAGACCTGAATCCGATCGAAAATCGGTGGGGTGATCTGAAGAGGGCTGTGCACAGGAGATGCCCCCGCAATCTGACAGATTTGGAGTGTTTTTGCAAGGAAGAGTAGACAAATATTGCCAAGTCAAGATGTGCCATGCTGAAAGAATCATACCCAAAAAGACTGAGTGCTGTAATAAAATCAAAAGGTGCTTCAACAAAGTATTAGTTTAAGGGTGTGCACACTTATGCAACCATATTATTTTAGTTTTTTATTTTTACTTCCCTCCACCTAAAAGATTTCATTTTGTTGTTCAACAGAGTTGTACAGTTTATAGGTTACATTAAAGGTGGAAAAAGTTCTGAAATGATTTATCTTTGTCTAATTTTTTTACATCACAGAAACCTGACATTTTAGGAGGGGTGTGTAGACTTTTTATATTCACTGTACATGTAGAAGCTATTGGGATTTGAGCGCTGGTAAATATCTCTCTCTCTTTCTCCTGTTGTAGATTTTTCCCCAAGTGAAACCATGCCAGTGAGTGCAGACAATCAAGCAGTGAAAAGTTAAAGAAAAAAAAGTGCTTTTTAGGCAAACATTTTCTGAAGAAACCACACCACTAACTATTTTTTATGTACGTTTGCTTAAACATTTAAACTTATTCAGGCAACTTGGCATACTGTTGCTTCTTCCGGAGCCACCCTCTTATGTTTTTCAGTAATATGGCTTTGCATGGACAGCTTGTCTGACACTACATATATCTGACATGCCTTAAAGCTGTGTATGTTTCATGTTGTGC
This sequence comes from Staurois parvus, assembly GCF_062004578.1. Classification (NCBI taxonomy): domain Eukaryota; kingdom Metazoa; phylum Chordata; class Amphibia; order Anura; family Ranidae; genus Staurois; species Staurois parvus. The sequence continues at coordinate 12,911,351 of NW_028318326.1, forward strand.
TCTATACAGAGTCAATGATCTTTGACTGTTCTGTCCCCCACCAAATATAAAAAGAATTAAAAAAACAAAAATTTGAAATTAAAACTTACTCAAGCAAGATCTTTTCCCTCCAGCACTAGCTCCTCCAGAGCATAGATTGTCTCCACGGTGGACAAGTTCCAGTTCTAGATTTGTTCTATTGATACAAGAGAAACAGCTGTTAACGTCACAGTACTTCTATGATCAACATTAATTGTCACATGTTCTCAACTTTATTCAAACCAACTGATTAACTCTCTTAAAGATACAAACACCAGATCCTGCAGGGCAACTATTGAGCATATTGTTAATGCAACCCAGGAAATAGCAGCTACTAGGGCAGGAAGTTCATTCATTTCACCTGACCTGACCATCCAACACATGACCCACTCAAACCAGTACGTTCGGGTGCCAATACAGTTTCCGGTTACATGATTCTGTCCTGTGTATCCTCCCCTATTACAGAGGGAGGTGCCAATAAGCAGGGAACTCACCCACCTATATTGTTGAAGGATCAGATACTGGACTGCTCAGATAAAAAGGATACAAACATCATCAGGATTTAAGGACATGGCAAATACAAGCAATGTAAACGGCCCTACATATGTTAAAAATTCCCAGTATAAGACATGCGGCAAGGTCAAAGTGCAGAAGTGTGTACGAACTTCGCATTCTCTGTGGTAATATGTCAACAGATATTCTTTGCATATCTGTTAACATGCAGCAATCAGTTACAAACAACTCTTCAGCTGATTATATAGAATGATATGTATGTTCTCTCTCACACGAGACATGCTGTAAAAGCTGCAATAAATCACAATTGTGTTCTTGAGTTTAGACACACTTTGGGCTTGTTTACACTTGTGGTTGGGAGGGTGGTAAAAATGGTGACTGAGCTTTACTGCCACAACTGCCACTCCCCCCTCCTTAAGTGGTAAAGGTAAGGAAACAGGGTTGTTCAAATGCCGTGATGCTTTGCTTTGTAGTCTAGGCCCTGAATGTGACTTATTCAAGTGTTTGAGGCTGCACTGCAACCGCATGCAAAGCACACAGTTACGCCAGCGCAGTAATTACAGGGTCAAAAACAAGTGAAGAGGTTATATATTGCCTCCTCACCATCTGTCAAACACAGCTGTATTAGCTGCACACCTAAACAAAGCTTTAGAAGTTAATCCATTATCTAGCCAGAGCAGGTTTAAAGGTAAGCAAGGCAAATTCCTTGCCTTATACACCTTAAGGAGCACAGCTTGATAAATCAGTATGGTGATTAGAAACAATTGTATTTCCTCCTCCAAAAATATGTCATGTTTCAAGAACATTCCTGGAAAAAAAAATTCTGCAATTGTCTGTAACATTTACAAAATAAACAGATGAAATGTGTGCATGATTCAAGTGTACCAGCAGATTCCAATGACGTCATTTAACTCTTTAAGCTTCTTAAATAATATTTCATGAATACAAAATTAATGCAGGCAATGGTCCTGAAATCTTATGTCAGCAACAATTTCTCAGGCTCTTTAGAGATATTTTTCCATTGCTCACAGAAGACAGCCTCTATGTATTACCATCACTAAGTTTGTGCTGCTAATGCCACCCATTTCCAAAGGAATGTTTTAATCCTCTCTGCTCCAAGGAAAAAAGGCAATTTAAAATTGATAATACTCCTGCTCAGGGTTGCATCTGGTTTCTGCTGATAAGGGCATCCGCTGGGAATTTACCTCTCCTCAGGCGATTCGCATGGCTTGCAAAATGTCTACAGTTGGCGCAATGAAAACAAGGGCAGAAATTAAATGCATAGGAGCAGAATGCTGTTTTTTGGTTCTGTTAGATTTCAGTTTTTTGAAGACTGTAGAGTAAAAGTGTTATAAACGCAGAAGTAATTATTATGATCTTTTCCAAAATGCTTACCATGGATCTGCTAGGAAAAGTAAAGTACTGACCAGTCATTTGCATGAATACAGAATAGAACTGTGCATTGTTTTTAGAACACTACTGAGTTCTAACACTACAATTTCATTATCAGTGTAAATCAGGATGTGCATGGTCTGCAATTAGCACTACAAAATAATGTGGAACTCCAGGGGAAAAAACAAAACAACATTTATGGACATTTGCTGGGCCTAGCTAAGTTATCTCTAATTCTAGGTATACGATTTGTGGACGTTTGCTGGGAAAGGTGTTTGATTTCAATGTAAGCCAGAGACTTACCGAGCGACAGAGTACATGAACAGAAAGTCATTGTCTGGAGAACCCAAGGTCTTGCTGTAGTCTGTGTACTTCTTTTGCGTGGTGCTCTTGATATCTTTCATCACGGCTTCCATTTCCTTGCTTAAATTGGTTTCCGACTAAAAGCAAAGAATAGGATGTGCAAGCACAAGTCATGAATATGGCAAAACACAACAACCATGAGAAGTAAATGTTTGCCTAAACCTCCATTAACTCTGTGAACCTGTCACCATGATGAATCCATATTTATTAATATCTTCAGAAGAAATTTTAGCTATTGCTGGGATCACAGATTTCTTTTATTGGTGGCTTTCAGATCCTCTTAGTGATAGTATTTGCAATGGCAATATATTATAAGCATGTGCGTGTCGGATATTAGGACACCATATATGCACATAATTAAATTGGTATTAAAAATAAACATTAACTATATGGTTTGCCTGTGTTTTGTGTTTTCGTCTGTGGAAGCGTTCTTTTTGAGCTGCAATCCATTCACCACACAAGCTGACAGCTTCCACTCTCTGTGTCCTGAATAATAAGCTGCAGGTCCGGACTATGTTTGTACTGAACAGGATGGAGACAGGCGGTGCAGAATGGAGAGGGGACAGGGCTCTGTGCTGGATGCAACTCCCTCTATGGGAAAGCCCATGTTTTCAGGCTGGATCAACAGATGGAAACAAAGAGGAAAAAAAGGATAAAAAAAAAGAAACCAAATGCAGCCACCGCATCTAAAAACTGGTAAGCTGGAAAACATAACTTTTTTTGTTTTAGGGTTTAATATCACTTTAAAGATCAGTGAATTGCCATATTTGTACCCTGACAAGTTCCTTGATTAGAAACAAAGAAAAAAAAAAACAAAGCAACTATCTACATCTAAACTGATCATATAAACATTTCCCAATGAGAAAAAAAAAGCCTTTGCTGTGGCTGAAAAAATATGCATCCCTTACGCTTTAGCAATCATACACATGCGACCATCCTACTGAAAATATAATAGGAAGTCTGGCAGGATGCCAACATTCTGTTTTCACAGAAAATAATTGGAAAAGGAGTCATGAAATGGTATCAAGGAAAAAAAACAAAAAACTTCTTCCCTCTAATTTAGGAAATCAGTTAAGTGGGCAAATAAAATATATATTTTAGTGTCCCCAGGCCTTCATGTGCGTTTTTTTTCCCTTTCACCTGAAGGAGGGGATTTCTCAGCTAAGCACACACTCCTGTGTGCATGCCTAGCTAAGGACAAATGGATTCCAGAAAGTAAAGGCTACATGAATCATCTACCCTTACTTGAGATGGCTGCAAGGGGGATGGGCGAGTTTGCTTTGAATATTAAATGAAATAAACCAAGTTTTCAGTTTGTGGGGCGCAGACACAGTTTATTTTAACTTTAAATCTCATTTCTATTTAATATTATTTATTTAAGGGGATGGCTGAAACACTCCCAGTAACTGTGGAGGTAGATTTCAATACAGCAGTTTGTGCCAAAAGTCTCCCATCATCTGCCGCTAGAACCGCCAGTCATTTTTGTCCTATGGAATGTTGAATCCATCAAGGAAGTGAGACATCATACAACTAACAGCTGTGGCAACTGGACAAAACTGGGAATTCTGGTCAGCATATCCCATCACTGGGATTTTAAAACCAATATCCCATATATACATTATACTATTATTTATAATCTGAGCCAGTAGATTTAATACTTAACTAAATAGCTCCGCACTATTTACCTCTTAAACAAAAAAGAAGTCAATAAATCAGCGAAATAGCTTTTAATTTTCTCTAAACTAGTTTTATTGAAATCACCATACTGATTCTCCAAAAAAAAAAAAAAAAAAAATTCACACCCCCCCTTATAGATGATACTCAGGGATGCTTTCTATCCCTCTAATTATCTCAGCAATAATGCCATGTATATTCAACAAGTGTGCTTTAGAAATGAGCATCCATTAAATGACCATCTCTCTACGCTCTACACTTAGAGCAGTTACGGCAACTGACAGATGAGATGGGGTGACAGAGCGAAGGTAACAAGATATTTTGGCCTTACACTGATGCTTACTGGGAAAGTACCCAGCTGTTCTTGAAGCTCCTCCACCTCTTTGATGAGTTCTCGCATACTCTTGTTTCCATGAGAGTGACTCTGCCAGTGGCTTCTCTCTAAACTGTTACCAGGAAAACAAGGAAGGACACTGTTTGCAAACTGTCTGCAGAGAGGACATGTGAACTCTCCTTTGTCAACCGAGAAACCCTGTAGGACCTGGTCATTCTGGAAATGAAAAATATAATATGAATCACATAACATGTTCATAAAAAAAGCTGGAAAGTCTTACAGTGAAGGCTCCCACATCTTATAGTTCAAATGTATCTAAAGCCAAAGTAGGGAATGGCAAAACCCCTGTCCATTTTTTTTATGTCATTTGTGTCATGTTCCATTTCATGTAATATGGACCAACAGGAAGTGAGCGAAATCCCCTGCTGGACAGTTCTCACCAGAACTAATGACCTCAATTGAAAATATACCCTCCATTTCTGTTCCGGCAAGAACAAAAATTTGAATTTATTGCCCCACTTTCAGTCCTGGTGAGTCGTTACCAGGACAAATAGAGTGAAATGAATGCATTAACCTGGACAACAATAAAAACCTAATCTAACCCTTTCCCACTTTATTGAAAACGTGTTAAAAAAAACCCCAAACATTTGAACATTATATAACTAATGAAAACAAAGACTTGATCCATATTCTGATAAGTCACACTAGGCATTGTGTATGCTCTCAAATGTGCCCCACCACGACTTACCCATAATCCAATCTCAATCATTTTAGTAGTCAATGAAGCATTGATTGCCTTGAAGGCCAGTGGAGTGCAAATTTGGATATCATGCTAAAGCTTACTGTAGATGCCACTTAAGTTAATTTATAAATATGATCCTGGGTGTCAATCTCGCTATCGATATATATGTAGCTGGTGCATGCATAAGACTGCTCCCTCCTGTCCTACATTGCATATCTTTAACTTTTGCCAATACTACTACTTACACGTAATGACTCCATGTAGGACTTGTGGCAATCTATATGGAGTGTGTGGCCACAGGTCTGTACATAAACACCTCCTTCCCAGCCTATAGACACTGATTGAAGACAAGAACTCTGACAAAATTAAAAAGACAACATTTTTACACATTTAGAAAGTCTCAGTATATGCTACAGTTCTTTATAAATATAAATGAACAATTAGTCTCAAGTGAAGAAATGTATAATTTAGTGCCATAAAGGCACTGACATATACACAGCAATCCAGGTAGAAGCACATACAGATTCCATACAGGTAGAAAATTAACCCTAGGACACCAATGCTCACCACTAAGCCAAACAAACTAATTTCAGACAAGTCTGTGTTTCATCTTCTTATGCAATGCTAAATACCTGGTTTAAATTATCTGTTATCCTTTGATCCTGCAAAAAAATTTGCAAGCCAATAACCTCGTTATTGCTGCCTTTGATAACTGAATTACATTTATTTTTCAAATCACTATGAGATTGATTTATTAAAACTTGAGAGTGCAAAAGTGAGTGCAGCTCTGCATGGTAGCCAATCAGCTTCCAACTTCAGCTTGTTCAATTAGGCTCTGACAAAAAATCTGGAAGATGATTGGTTTCTATGCAGAGCTGCACCAGTTTTAGTAAATCAACCCCTATGTATCAAACAATATAATTCATTCCTAATAATATAAATCATTTTTGCAGGAAGAGAGAATTTTATAGTTGACATGTTCTTTGAATTTTATTGATGAAACTAACCATGTCCAGCTAACTAAACTTTTTTTCAGAGAGGAAGATAGTCAATAATTTCATTGAAAGGCTAAGTTCACACTAGCTTTGTCAGCAGGCATCAGACAGGCGTTTGGGAAGCATTTTTAACTATAGGGGCGTTTGGCAAGAGTTAGAAAGAAATAAGTGTGAACAAGCCCAAGACATACAAAATACACTCACAATCAGATGTATAATGTAAAGAGGAAATTACATTATGAGAAATAAAAATTAAAATTGTAGGAATTATTCTTTAAATTGCTTGACCAAACTGGCACCTGCCCATACCTGATGAGTCTGTTGAACAGGCTGCACCACACAAGGAAATAAAGTTGTATTTCACTTATTTTCACTAACCAAAACCAAGCAATTAATCATAAATGAAAGCTTTATTTCACATGGATATTCCATTGTAAAGATCACATAGAAACCTTCAAGCTTATTCAACAATAAAATGGAACGGTAAAGACAAACAAATACACTATATTGCCAAAAGTATTGGGACACCCCTCCAAATCATGGGATTCAGGCGTTCCAATCAGCTCCATGGCCACAAGTGTATAAAATCAAGCACCTAGGTATGCAGACTGCTTCTACAAACATTTGTGAAAGAATGGGTCGCTCTCAGGAGCTCAGTGAATTCAAGCGTGGTACCGTGATAGGTTGCCACCAGGGCAATAGTCCATTTGTGAAATTTCTTTGCTACTAAATATTCCACGGTCAACTGTTAGTGGTATTGTAACAAAGTGGAAGCAACTGGGAACATTAGCAACTCAGCCACGAAGTGGTAGGCCACGTAAAATGACAGAGCGGGGTCAGCACATGCTGAAGCGCACAGTGCGCAGAAGTCACCAGCTGTCGGTTGTCTGAGTCAATAGCTATAGAGCTCCAAACTTCGTGTGGCCTTCAGAATATCACAACAACAGTGCATAGTGAGCTTCATGGAATGGGTTTCCATGGCTGAGCAGCTGCATTCAAGCCTTACATTACCAAGAGCAATACAAAGCATCAGATGCAGAGGTGTAAAGCAGACCACCATTGGACTCTAGAGCAGTGGAGACGTGTTCTCTGGAGTGACGAATCATGCTTCTGTGGCTTGTAATCCGATGGACATGTCTGGGTTTGGTGGTTGCCAGGAGAACGGTGCTTGCCTGACTGCATTGTACCAAGTGTAAAGTTTGGTGGAGGGGGGATTATGGTGTGGGGTTGGTTTTCAGGGGCTGGGCTTGGCCCCTTAGTTTCAGTGAAGGGAACTCTTAAAGGAGTCAGCATACCAAGACATTTTGGACAATCTCATGCTCCCAACTTTGTGGGAACAGTTTGGGGATTGCCCCTTCCTGTTCAAATATGACTGTGCACCAGTGCACAAAGCAAGGTCCATAAAGACATGGATGACAGAGTTTGGGGTAGAGGAACCTGACTGGCCTGCACAGAGTCCTGACCTCAACCTGATAGAACACCTTTGGGGTGAATTAGAGCAGATACTGTGAGCCAGGCCTTCTCGTCCAACATCAGTGCCTGACCTCACAAATGCGCTTCTGGAAGAATGGTCAAACATTCCCATAGACACACTCCTAAACATTGTGGACTGCCTTTACAGAAGAGCGGAAACTGTTATAGCTGCAAAGGGCGGGCCAACTCAATATTGAACCCTACGGACTAAGACTGGGATGCCATTAAGGTTAATTTGCATGTAAAGGCAGGCGTCCCAATACTTTTGACAATATAATGTAGAAAGGTGTTTTCACCAGCCTATATTGGGAAGGCCAGAGATACCAGGTTTATTTTCTTGTTATGAGGAACTGCATGTCACTGATTTCTACTTTGATGGGGAATCCCAGTTTATATTTTCAACCAATGCCAACACAATCACATCAGTGTGTTTTGCAAATAACCTCAATTTCTTTTTTAAATCCACAGGTCAAAGACTTCCCCCTATTCTTGTGAGGAAGCCAGGAGTGGTGAAGTATGTCAAGAAAGGTTGGTTCTGAGGTGGACGCCTGACCTCTGTCTGGACAGCACGGATTGGCCTTGTGCTGATGCACCTTCCCAAGAAAAAAAAAACTTCTCTAGCAATACACACCAAACTGAGCATGTGCAGAATGACTCCACACATTATGTCATATCAGGAGATAAGAGGGGGACACTGGAAGAAGGGGAGGATCAGAGAAGTCAGGATCAAACAGTTTTTACACAATGCAGAGGATTACAGCGAGTATAACAAGCATGCTTTACTGCATATACAGACTGATTTTACGGTTGTGGGTTTAGTAACACTTTAAGCGCTTCTGATTCATAAAGTCCAAGTCAAAAACTATACTATTATTTCTATAGCACTTTCCTCCCTGAGGACCCAGAGTGCTTCATCTGCTGTTGGGGCAGATGGTAAGGCAGTCTGCTTAGATGTGCTCAGGATAATATCATATTAGGGTCAATTTTAGACAGGAGCCAATGAACCTACCAGCATGTTTTTGGAGTTTGGAAGGAAACCCATTCAGACACAAACTCAATACAGTGTCCTGACTGGGAACCTGACCGAGGATCTCAGTGCTGGAAGGCAGAAGTGCTAACCACTAAGCAAATCCTTTTCACACCCACCAGTGTCCAATAATGAGAAAGATAGTTTAGGATGTGTAATAGCATTAAAAAAGAAATATTGTAAGCACTGGCTCCTTTGTCTGTTAATTAGGAGGAACTGAGAATATCTACTTTTAAAACATTCTGTCTGTAAAACCGCTATTTATAGGGCTGTATGTTCACTGCTCACACAGTAAAGCGGATGTGTAAAAGCACCCAAAGTTTGACCTATGGTCAGCCATCACTGCACATCTATCTGCTCAGTTCAGAAACCTGAACAATCAATACTTGGCCAAACCAATTCACAAGAAATTTTAGGTACGTTAATCACACTCCAGCAATTCCATTTGTCACATACAAAAGAATACATCTGAAGCACAAACAATCAATTTCTTTTGACAGCAGAGGGTAAACTCAACTATTAAAAGCCTCAAGCTACTGCAGGGCTGACTAATACTTAGCTGTTGTCACCTTCCGGGAAAAAAGATAAACTAAAATAGTTTATTTATATACGAGACCAGAACATTCCAAGAACACAGCGTTTTCTGTTTAAATGAAAGCATGCAAATGGTATGGACAACTTTACAAAGTGGATTTTGAAGCGGAACTTTAGTCTAAATTAGAAAAATTGTAATTAAAAAATGAAAAAATTTTTTCTCAGAGGAACCATACTGTCTGCAATAAGGGCCGGTTCACACTGAGATCCCTTGCGGTGCGATTTTGCAGCCCATTCATTTGAATGGGTTGATATCACACCAGAACACAGTGCACTACTAATGTACATCTTATTAAAAAACACACCACACCAGGAGTGATACGAAGTGCACGTTGCCTGGGATCTTTCTAGCAGCCTAACCATGCCTGCAGAAGCTGAAAGAGAAAAAAGGTCAGTTTATGAAACCATCACAGTCTTGCAATGAACATACTAGTACTTTACAAAAAAGGGATATTAGGCTGCTTTTACTGATCCACGGGTGTAGCACAGTGCATATGTGGCTTTACTGTGGATTAGATACACTGAGCCATAGACTTCTATTATATCCTGTGGGTTTGGTGTGCTTTCTGAAAATATATAATATAGAAGTCTATGGCAAAGCACAGCTAACCTGTAGGAAAGCTGCAGTGCATCAGTGTGAAAGCAGATTTATAGGGGGACTCAGGACAGTAAGGGCTTGTTTACATTTGTGGTTTGGGGCAGTAAAACACCTGGCTGAAATGAGTTTTTACTAAAACCACCCCCCCATCCACTGGTGTAGCATCAAAGGTCGATCACGACCCCTGCTCCAGGAGGCACCTGCGGCCTCCCTGTCACATTCTGTTTTATACTTGGAGAGGAGGGTTGGCATATACAGGAACTGATCCTCTCTATTTTATTCCTGCAACTGCTAAAAGCCGGATTCTCTTCCTCTCCCTTTCTCCTGCATTTAGCAACTGCAGGAAAATGTTCATTATGCTATTTAAAATAGAAAATTTTAAATTCTGAATAATTTCCTTTCATTGTGGCCAGAGTGGTTAACAAATCACTTAATTGGCCCTCACTCTTCAAAAGGTTGAGCATCCCTGCCCTATTATTTATTTATTTCAGGTACTTATATAGGGCTGTCAATTTACGTGGCGCTTTACATATATATTGTACAATCACATCAGTCCCTAACCCTCAAGGGGCGTACAATCTAAGGTACCTAAATTTGTGCTACACATTTTAAAGTCTATGGTCAAACTGTAAAATCTTGCACACATTTCCCTGTTAAACTTCAATTATTTCTAGTCTACTTTTATTAATCTGAATGATATTGAAATTTATAAGCTTACTTTGTAAAGATCTCCACACATTTCCTTTAATTCTGTGACACATAATTACTAAGATCTGTGAGCAGGCACTGCTGTGTCACACATTTCACAGAGCCTGCCTTGTGAACTACAGAGGTGTTGAGAGGAAGAGTTGGAGAAGGTGGAGCCAGTACAGGAATCACTGCTTGCAGGCAGCAAGGTACCATGGGATATATAGTCTTTAGAAATAGAAGGTAAACAGCAGAGAAGAAGCTGCAAAGCGAGAATCCAGGAGGTTGTGGAAAGAGATGGCCAGCACAGGCAGCACACTGACCATTATACTATACTGGATTATCAATAACTACTGCTTGCATTGCTATTACAATGCTGATGTTAGAAAATGGAAGGGTATGCTGTGACTGTAGATCTCCTTTAACCACTAGCCTACAGGGCACTTACACCCCCTTCCTGCCCAGGCCAATTTCCAGCTTTCAGCGCTCACACTTTGAATGACAATTGCGCGGTCATGCAACACTGTACCCATATGAAATTTTTATCATTTTTTTGAGACAGATAGAGCTTTCTTTTGGTGGTAATTAATCACCTCTGGGATTTTTATTTTTTCTTAAAACCAAAAACCACTGAAAATTTTGGAAAAAAAAGTTTTTTCTTAGTTTCTGTTATACAATTTTGTAAATAAGTGATTTTTCTCCTTCACGGATGTACGCTAATGAGGCTGCAGTGATGGGCACTGATGGACACTGATAGGTGGCACTGATGGGCACGGATGAGGAGGCACTGGTAGGTTGCACTGATGGGCATTGACAGGCATCACTGATGGGCACTGAAAGGCAGCACTGACACATGACACTGATAGGCGGCACTGACAGGTGGCACTGATTGGTATTGATAGGTAGCACTGACTGGCACTGATGGGTGACATTGAAAGGCAGCTCAGATGGGCACTGATATGTGGCATTGATGTGCACTGATATGTGGCATTGATGTGGCACTGATGGGCACTGGCATGTGGCACTGATGGGCACTGGCACTGACAGGTGGCACTTCTGGGGCCACACTGATCATCAGGGCGGGCAGAAGGTGGTTAAAAAACAAAAACAATCTCCATGAAATGGGCTTCTTTAGGATTGAAGAAATGGACCAATCAATCTATGGATTCATAACAGTTCTGTAATGGCCCCTTATACAAATGTACTAAAATGAGATTCGTAATCAGACACTGTTCTATAAAAGTAATGAGAAGGTATATTCACAGAACAGCAATGAATTCTGAGCGGTGAACAAATCTGAGGTCCTTTTAATTACTGGCATGTATTAAATACTCTTCTTGCTTCACTTACTTACACAAATCTGCAGAGTACTGACAGTTTTCATGCCAGTTGTTGTGGCAAAAATCTGTTTCTAGTGATTCACAGACTAATTGTTCCGAATATCGAGCCCATAAATCTCTGCTCACCTCTAGGTATGTTCAACACATGATGGATGGCAGTACAAAGGCTGAAGTGAGAGACGGCTTGAAATGAAACAGATGGGTGAAAATAGCAAACTGCCTTTCATGCCGCATGTTCACTCCAGACAGGTATAAAAATCACACACAGATTAAAAGGAAACTATGATAGCACAAAGGGAATGTACAGTGTTTGAATATATTTGAATTTATTTTTCCATTTCTATTTAGTCTGGAAATGTAAAACACCTTAAATTAATATTTCCTACTATTATTCCTGATGGTGTGGAGTCCTTGGGCCAACTACATTCACATTGAGCTCTAATGGCTTGGGCTATGCGGGGGCTGATCGCACTGAAGCTCTCCATTGCCCCTCTCTCCCTGGGTTTCCTTCTTTCCCCTTTATGATGTTCTTCGCTTTCCTTCCTTTTTTTTTTTTTTTTGTGGTTATCGGTTTTCTCTGTTCTTCTTTGTAATCAGGGCACTACTCCGCCTATCGATATGGTTGCGTACCCTGCTATTCTATTCGATAAGAAGGTGTTTGTGACCTATTGGTTACTTTTGGAAAGGAGACTTGGAAAGTGCAGGGGTGTGGAAATTAAAAACTAAAAACTAAATGTCCAAGAGACTAAATCGGGGTCCCATTCTACTTGTCATGTTTTAAACAAAAAAATCTATATATATTACCCCAAACCGTATTTAAAGAAGTTATCATTGCACCGTTTACCTCCTCTTCACATCCCTGCATGTCTCCAGCACCGCACACAGAGACTAGCAGGAAGGGGAGAGACCTTGCAGTGTGATTAGCACTGATTTGGTGATAGTCAGGAAAGGAGAGTGTCAGGCTCTCTTAGTAAATGAGGCACCACAGAAGTGCTCAGTACAATCGTACGGCAAAAAGCTCTGGTGTCTGCTCTGTGAGTCTCCATTCATACCTGGGAGTTTTGGGATCGCGACAGAATCTCTGCAAAAACACACTGCATTTGCAACACACAGGTTCATGAGCAATTATTTTCAATGGCACCTAAAACATGGTGCGATTTTGCTGCAAATTTATCATGAACCAAATTACATTGCATGAAGCTTGTCACCCAAAAGAAGCTCCGGCTCCTTTTTGGGTGACAAGGTTCACAGGGTGCAATTTGTCCCAACTGCCAAGCAACAATAGCACTGAGTTTTAGGTGCGGTTGAAATTAATGGCACCTGAACCTGCGCTTTGGAATTGTAATATGTTTTTTAATCACACGCATAATCACAGCGATTCTGTGGCAATCCCAAATTGCCTAGGTGTGAATGCAGCCTTAGTCCTGGTTCACACTGATGTGAATCAAATCGCAACCCGAAAAGCATAGATTCGCATGGCATCTGAAAAAACGTTGTTTTCTATGAAGAATGTTCAGTGGCGCAAATTTGATCAGATAATGAAAAAGAAAAAAAAAAGGGGGGGTCCTGTGCAAGTTTGCAATGCGCTCCAAACTCGCACAGCATAAACTATAGTGCCATTCTGAGATAACTTACACAGCGAGTCCTATACTATGTGTGTTACTCATTCCTGAACCTTGCATCGTATGCAAAACACACTTCTAAACCTTGACCCCACCCAGTATTTGACATTGCTCTACTTCTGTTCCACAAGGAACAGCTGGATTGGGAGTTTGATGGGGGCAGGGAGTTGACTGGGGAGGAGTTCCTGAACCTATTCTCTGATAAGACTGCCCCTCATATCTCTATCTATATATCTCTCTATATGCCCTTTTATGAGCTTCAGTGTTCAGCATAATTGAGTACACCCCATCAGATTTGTCAGAAAACCTTTACTTTCCAAATCAACATTTTCTATGGGACACTATACTACAAAATACTCCCAGAAAAGCAAGCCATTGATTGCAAACAAGATTTGTTAACTTTCATTCAAGACCATGTTGCAAAAAGGATTACACCCCAATGAAAGTCTTAGGAGCAAATCTAAAATCCTAATGAGAATTCAACTACAGGTGAGAATAATTATTCATTAAACAGGTGTCCAGCAGACAGATGATTATAAAAAGGTTGTTACTTAAAGAAAACCCTTTCCCATTTCATGCTGTCAGCAATTGCACCACATGGAAGAGTAATGTCACAAGGCCTGAGAATAAAATATATTTTCTTTACACAAGAAAGGTGCAGGCTACAAGAAGATCAGCAAAGCTTCACTTATCAGTCAGAATACTGTAGCAAAAGTGATGCAAGATGAAGTTCAAAAAGATGGTACTGCAACCATCTCACAGAGACGTCCAGGCTGTCCATGGAACTTAACACCTCGACAGGAGCACCTTCTGATAAGGGTTGAAGAAAATCGCCATGCAAGTTCACTGCCATTCGCTAAAGAAGTAAATAGCCAAACTGGGGTGATTGTTTACCATGACACAATACAGCATATCTTGCAGAAGAATGGCATGCAAGGGTGTCATCCATGAAAGAAGCCTCTCCTAAAGCCCATGTACAAAAAAGCCTGCCCATGCTGAAAAAGAAGAGGACTACTGGGACTCTGTACTCTGGAGTGATGAGACCAAGTGAACTTGGTTTTTGAGTAACTCTGCCTGCAAGGCTGGGGCAAATGCAAAACTGGTGACCCAGATTTAAAGCCCAAGCAACTGCATATTATTCTGCTGCTGTTGGCGTTTTGAAGCCCTCTGGAAAGACCAGTGCTGTCTCTGTTAAAAGGACATTTTCTTCAATGTACCACCATTGACACACTACCAATCCCACTGCCTAATACAAGCAAGGATTCTGCCATTTGGACTTGCGGGGAAAAAGTCAAAACAGCTCAAAGTAAAAGTTAATGAACCTGTTTTTACAGTTCGCAAGGCCATCTTTATTAAGGCTATAAGGAGGATCAGTTCGGCATTTTCGAGCCCTAGTTTGCACCCTCCTGAGCCATCACTGTACGGAGCCATACATGAGCGACCAAGGCATTCCCCGACACACAGCTGCACATATACATGCCCCTTCTATACAAGTGACTGTGGGGCTGGGAATGCCTAGGCTGATTATGATTAGCTCTGTACAATGACAGCTTCCTGGCAGGATAGTTCAGATGGGTACAATGACACAAACACATCTGAGCTCAATCCTAGCTACAACCATCAAAACTGTTCTAAACATTTTGGAATAATTGCAAAGTACAATAATGGTAAAACAGTTACAGCTTCACCAACAATTCAAGAAATATATATACAATAAATTTGTATGAGGACTGCAGCAAAGCTCAAAAGCTGTATAATCACTTACAGCTCGCAAAGCTTTAGTGCTCATTTTTAAATTCATATTAAACGTTTCACTTGGGAGACACGTTTCTAGATACATAGAAAGCAATTCAATTGAAAAATCTAAATAAAAACAAACCTTATTTGTTCATGCTGGTTTAAGGTAGGTTACAAAATTATAAGCTTGGTGATTGGCTCTGCTGTTTATGGTAAAGACATAACTCACAACTCCTCACAACTGTAACAAGACTATTTACTGCTTACATCTTTAAAATGCCGCTGTAACACTGTAAGGCGGACATCATGTACGGCAGAGCATGTTCCCTCCTGATATATCTGCTCCTCTTCACTTGTTGGAAGCTTCTTTGGCTCAGACACTTTACGACGATGTCCCAAAACTTTAAACATATGACAAAAATATAAAATAATTAAAGAGATGCTCCAGGCAACAAGTGAAAACATTCACTGAACTGTCTATGGTACCTGAGAAACAGTGCAATTAAAGTCGACCAGAGATGGAGTGATTCTCCTTCCTGCAACTATGGTAATCCCTCCTATGGAGCCATTGTGTTCTCCCAGCAGGTGAGCCATCCTTGTCAGCTGAACACTGTGATTACTGCTAGCTGCAATAATAGCCACTAGCAATAATTGCATGTAAAATCCAACAGGCTGGTTGTACCAAAGTTGCTCAATCGACCAACTTGGGTACATTTAGCCTGCCCATACATGGTTCGAATTTTGGCCGGTCCGAACCAGCAGTGATTCAAACCGTCTATGGCCAGTTTAAGTCAAAGTCCAACTCATGAATCCACATATCAATTTATATTTTAGACAATTTCCTAAGATCCCTCATAGTCCGATTAAGCACACTTTACCAAACCTTGGATGTGGGCTTGCAGCCTTGTCAGTCACTTTGTGAAAATTTTCTTCCTCAGAAATAAACCGTTTCGATTTTCTAAAGGAAACTACTGTAAACGCCTGGGTACTCAATCTACTGCAAGCCCTTATACAGAAACAGTCAGACTGCAAGAGGAAGGATGCTCTAGTGCATGTGTGATGACAGTGAATATGCAGAGAGGAAGTGAACAAAGTTTGCAAAGGAATAACCTTATCAGTGTGCAGCTTCTTCACAGTCAACTGACAAGCTAGGGTGTGTCCAAGCTGTCCTGCAACTTCAGGAGTGGTACCAGACTTGGCTATATTGTGTCAGTGTTGCCTTGGTTACAAAAATGCTTGCATGAAACTACAGGTCCTTTGCTAGGTACAACAGTTCTTATATTTAAAGAAGAACCTGAGCAGATTGCTAATATGGTTGAAGTTCAAAGCTGGAATTCGGGCAGAAATACTATCATTAAAGTATAAACTTCAATAGCCACAAGATATACAGTCATGGCCGAAATTGTTGGCACCCTTGATATTTTTCCTGAAAATCAAGTATTTCACACAAAAAAGGTATTGCATTAACACATGTTTTGCTATACACATGTTTATTCCCTTTGTATGTATTGGAACAAATATAAAACAGAGGCAGAAAAGCAAATATGACATAATGTCACACAAAACCCCAAAAATGGGCTGGACAAAAGTATTGGCACCCTTAACTTAATATTTGGTTGCACACCCTTTGGAAAACATAACTGAAATCAGTCGCTTCCTATAACCATCAATAAGCTTCTGACACCTCTCACCCGGAATTTTGGACCACTCTTCCTTTGCAAACAGCTCCAGGTCTCTCTTATTGGAAGGACACCTTTTCCCAACAGCAATTTTAAGATCTCTCCACAGGTGTTCAATGGGATTTAGATCTGGGCTCATTGCTGGCCACTTCAGAACTCTCCAGCGCTTCTTTGCCATCCATTTCTGAGTGCTTTTTGACGTATGTTTGGGGTCATTGTCCTGCTGGAAGACCCAGGATCTTGGACGCAAACCCAGCTTTCTGACACTGGGCCCTACAGTGCGACCCAAAATCCTTTGGTAATCCTCAGATTTCATGATGCCTTGCACACAGTCAAGGCACCCAGTGCCAGAGGCAGCAAAACAACCCCAAAACATCATTGAACCTCCACCATATTTTACCGTAGGTACTGTGTTTTGTTCTTTGTAGGCCTCATTCCGTTTTCGGTAAACAGTAGAATGATGTGCTTTACCGAAAAGCTCTATCTTGGTCTCATCTGTCCACAAGACGTTTTCCCAGAAGGCTTTTGGCTTACTCAAGTACATTTTGGCAAACTGTAGTCTTGCTTTTTTATGTCTCTGTGTCAGCAGTGGGGTCCTCCTGGGTCTCCTGCCATAGCGTTTCATTTCATTTAAATGTCGACGGATAGTTCGCGCTGACACTGATGCTCCCTGAGCCTGCAGGACAGCTTGAATGTCTTTGGAACATGTTTGGGGCTGCTTATCCACCATCCGGACTATTCTGCGTTGCAATCTTTCATCAATTTTCCTCATCCGTCCACGACCAGGGAGATTAGCTACAGTGCCATGGGTTGCAAACTTCTTGATAATGTTGCGCACTGTGGACAAAGGCAAATCTAGTTCTCTGGAGATGGACTTGTAACCTTGAGATTGTTGATATTTTGCCACAATTTTGGTTCTCAGGTCCTCAGACAGTTCTCGTCTCCTCTTTCTGTTGTCCATGCTTAGTGTGGCACAGACAGACACACAATGCAAAGGTTAAGTGAACGTCTCTCCTTTTTATCTGCTTTCAGGTGTGATTTCTATATTGCCCACACCTGTTACTTGCCCCAGGTGAGTTTACAGGAGCATCACATGCTTGTAACATTCTTATTTATCCGCAGTTGTGAAAGGGTGCCAATACTTTTGTCCAGCCCATTTTTGGAGGTTTGTGTGACATTATGTCGAATTTGCTTTCTTTCCTCCCTTTTTTTGTTTTGTCCCAATACACACAAAGGGAATAAACATGTGTATAGCAAAACATGTGTTAATGCAATACGTTTCGTGAGAAATACATGATTTCCTGGAGAAATATCAAGGGTGCCAACAATTTCGGCCATGACTGTATAGCCACTTTATATGCAGCAGATGCCTCTAAAAACCCAGGTATTACCTTAATAAAGTAGCGATGACATCACTGTGCTGCACATAGGCTGTGCAGAGAGTAGAGCTGTGGGAGTGAACCAGAAAGCTCCACCCACTACAGACTGCCTGCAGAAAACTACAGGAGGAAGTGGAGGAAAGACCAGTCAACCATGCACAAGGAGAGAGTGACCAGGCTTTATTACAGGAAACACCAGCACAAAAGAATTTTCACCCTGGATTACTGCACAGATCTAAAAGAAATACACAAAGCTCTCCATGACTCAAGCAGGAATACACATGCCTCTTGTATTTATTTTCTTATCTTGGCATTCAGCTTTAAGTTTAACTAAACAGCTTCTTAAATCCCCTTCCTAAAATAATGGTGGAACTTTTTCCTCTTGACTTGTTCCTTGACAAAAGAACACCAGTGAAGTTCAGAATTCTGGTAGCACGCGCGCACGCACACGCACGCACGCACGCACGCACGCACGCACGCACGCACGCACGCACACACACACACACACACACACACACACACACACACACACACACACACACGCCTAACTGAGAATTTAACAAGGCACTCTGAAAAGAAATGGCTCAAATGAAATTGAAATAGATTTCAGTCACTGTATGGGTTCATAAATCACAAATCTTCTTTTAAAATAAAACCTAGCAGTGGTCAAGAAACCATGACACTGTCAGGTGATGGCCCTAGACCTGCTACCCATTCACATAATCAACCACAGTAAAGACTGGGAGCTTGGGTAATTCTGATTGGCCACCAGGGTTACCCTTTTAACTTTAGCTTTAAGACAAGGAGCACAAGGAGCAGGGCCCTCCTAACCCTCTTGTATTGAACTGTATTGTTGCTGTATTGTCTCCCAATATATTGTAAAGCGCTGAGCAAACTGTTGGTGCTATATAAATCCTGTATAATAACAAAAATTATTTTATTCAGTATCATGGCAGCCCAAAACAAAAGATTGCTGCTCCTCTAACAAGTGATTAGAAGCTAAAACATTTTAAAATCCTGTCTCACCCCCACACCCTCATTGCTTTTCTTCCCTTCTTAGGAGGCATGAGCAGCTCTAACTGTGACCATACCTTCATTAAGACTATGGTCTGGATGAGTAAACCTAGCAAGATCAGTCCTTCAAACATTCTCCTGTTGGTGGCCTCACCCTCTTAAGTTTTTCAGGTAGTCAGAAGACTTGAGATTCATTTTTGATTTTAAAAACCTCAGTCATCCAGTATCATATCAGGAACTGGATAATGTATAAAAAGAAAAAAAAACTCAACTCTGGGATAAATTTAATACAAGAGACATGTGTATCCTTACTTGAATCTTGGTGTGCTTTGTGTATTTCTTTGTATGTTTCTTCCACATGCACAATAATCCTGTGTAAAACCTCTGCCTCTGTGCATGAGCTTCCTGTAATAAAGACCAGTCACTTCTGCTCTGTATCCTTGTGATAGATGAATGGTCTTGTCTCTGCCCTTCCTGTAGATTTCTGCAGCCAGCCTGTACTGGGCGGAACCTGCTGGGCTTCTCTCACATCCTTAGCCCCTGCATAGGCTATGCACAGCACAATGATGATGTCACTGCTACATTTACAAGGTAATGTCTAGGGTTGCAAAGACATTTTGGTGCACACAAACTGGGTTTATAATTGTATTGCTATTGAACAATATATTTACATGAAAGATTTTGTGCCCACAAAAAAAAAAAAAGAAAAAAGAAAATATAGCACTGAATAATCTGCTAAATGTATTGCAATGTAACAGAAAACTTACCAGATGTTGCTTGCAACAACACCACTAGGCCAATGGGACGGTCCTCTGTAGATGGGCCACTCTGTCCACATATAACACAATCATACGATGGTTCAGAAACCTGCTGTTCTGATGCAGCTATTTCCATGGCAACATCACCTTCAGGTGATTCTGTATAGAAAAAAAGAAGACTATACATTATCTTACTACATGTTAATGTTTTAAAAACATTGTTTCTATGTCTAGTTTATAATTACAGATGATCATGTGCAGATGCATTCCAAGTCACTGCAACCGCCTAGTCTGACAAAATGCACACAGGAATCAGTACTGCTACTCTGTTTCCCAGTTGTGTGATCACATTATATGCAGACTAAAGTTGGTCAAACAACCTGTGGGCTGAATAACAAAAATCTGATAAATTTCATCAACATGCTATTTAAATTTTCTTAAAACATTTGCATATTTATTACATACCTTATTACAGACCCATTGATGTCATCACTGGGTCTCTGTGCTTCCATATGAATTGCAGACTGATCAAGGCTGGTAGAGGAGACCGGCAGGGTGCTGTACATAGCATATCAGTACATCCATAGAGTCCTCACAGCCTTGATGTAAGTAGTGGCCTGGCTCTTGAGACGAGCAATGTAAATATCAAAATACTTTGATGGGGATGTCAGTTTGGAGGAGTAGGAGTTCCTAGGCAGACTGCCCTAAAGTAATGCCCTCATGTAATGCCATGCCTCCAGTTCAAGACTGAAACCCAATGAATGAAAGGTGAGAGCCAAGAATAGTAAGACAGGGGAGTAAAGCGCAGGATGATGCTGGCTGTCTTCCAGCTAGGAAATGAGGCAATACTGTGACTTGTTGCAGCATTTAATGCACAATCTGAGAAGCTCACATTATGCCGTGGAATCAGAAAAAGCTATTTCAACTCTGGAAAGGAATCTAATCGCTGAATTCAGCTTCAAAGTGTTACTAAACCCAGGACCCTGCATTCAGTATATCTGGTCTCCCACAGCACATAGAACAGGGAAGTGCAATTATTTTAGTAAATAGAAACTGCTAAATACCTTTTCTCATCAGCAGTTAGAGCAGTCTTGTGACTTCTATCAGTGTCCAGATGAGCACACGTTAAAGCTTGTAGGAGGAGTTTTCTGCACTGGGAGGATGCAGGACCCCTGACCTCTGTTTGGACAGTGCCAATTGGCATTGTGCTGATCACATGAACTCTCCCAAGAAGAAAAAACAAAAACCTCTCTAGCAATACACCAAACTGAGCATGAGCAGAGTGACTGCACATCATATGCCTTATCCACAGGGAGTATAAAAAGCATGCTTTACTGCATATACAGACTGATTTAAGTGTTGTGGGTTTAGCTGTAATGGGCTGAAGATGACAAAAAAAAAAAAAAAATTGAACAAACTGGATGAATGCTAATGACTATTATTGACCTCAGCAGCAGTAACAAAACTAGGTGTATGGTTAGCCTGTCAAAAGGAAAGAAAAAAAAAGAAAAAGGTAAAGTAAAATGTGTGCTAAAGAAGTAGTGTTGTCACACTAGGGTGACTGCTCTGTGATGCAGGTTTCTTAGCTCTATATTATGTCCTGATTACAGTTCTAACCTCTGATAAAAGATATCCATGTTTAGATGAATTCTAGGTTATTTCAAGCCTCACTCAGCAATATCTCATGTAGCTAGCAATTTTTCACCCACTTCTTAAAATATAAATATAACTTTCCATGTTGGTGGAGGCTGTGTGGAAAAAACAATGAATACAGAACAGTGAGAAAGGAAATCAAATTGTTACTGACTGGGTATAATGTGACCGCTAGGAAAAAATCAATATGATGAGTAACTAGAGAGATGATTTCCATATGCAAGAATAACGTGTTAAGACTAAGGCAAGGAGGTTTATTTTAAAAATACACTGCATTATGAATTTTTTTTTTTGTAGATACTATTTTATACACACAAACACACATACAGTGCCCAGCAGGACTGTACAATAGCCATTTTAGATATTCAGTTGTCACTGGCTTCTGGATAACTACCATGTGTGAACAACAGTCAGGGAATGCAAGAGGGAGAGGATTCTCCTACCTGATCCCAACAAAATTCTCTTTAGGGTAAAGCTTATGGTAAAGAGAAAACAAGTAATGCAGCTCTGTATTAATGATCAAATGCATTTTAAAGCAGATGATTTTGATGTGGTATCAGTCTCTTGCAATTTCTTATACAACCAACATTGGGATACAGAGGGGAAGGGCTAGGAGGAAATCAGGTAGATGTGCTTTATGCAGATGTATTGCTAATGTGCATGGAGGAGACAGCAAAGTGGAAAGATGACCTCATCAGTTTGCTGCTGCTCTTTCGCTGTCTAGTAAGCAGGCGAGGGGTGGACAGAAGATTCAAGTGCAGTTCTTAAATGTTCACATAAAAAAATAAATAAATTAATGAATGCTTATCTGTTTGCACATAAAAAAAATTTGCATTTTTTTTTTTTTTAAATCATCAGGAGCCTGTAAAAGCATTACACCCACAATCAGCAGATCGAGGGTGCAGTGTCAGGCTCTTGCAGACTGTCAGTGTGGCTGACAGACTGTACCTCAGACAGGCAGGAAGTTAATGAATGGCAAGAAGAATCAATAAACTACTAGAGAGCTCACCAGTGTCCTCGTAGTTCACTGAGAACTACAAGCATAGCCGCCATGGTTTACAGTAGTTGTAGCTCATTCATTCACAAAATTGTGAATGACTAATGCGGCACATGTACTTAGCATTCAGGCCTACAGTACAGCACATGGCTGTGCGCTTTAATTGCGGAAGCAAGTGCAGGGAGAAGATCCCCACCCGCTGTCACAACGACGGCTTCGGGGTTGCCGATTTAGTAATGCAGGTGTAACATGTAACATTTTATGAAAAGTGAATTTGCCCGCCCAGCTCGAGGCAACTAAAAAAGTATCCCTTGTAGTGGGGCTGTGCTAGCACTGCATGGGTTAATTGCTCTTTTGGTCTAGGGCAGTGGTGGGCAACCTTTTTTTTCAACTGAGCCAAATCTCGCCAAAACCACGATTGAAATTTATTTTGAGAGCCACATTTTTAAAACTGAAAGTACATCCCCCATATAGTAATTCATCCCCCATAGTAATTCATCCCCCATATAGTAATTCATCCCCCATATAGTAATTCATCCCCCATAGTAATTCATCCCCCATAGTAATTCATCCCCCATATAGTAATTCATCCCCCATATAGTAATACATCCCCCATTTAGTAATTCATCCCCCATATAGTAATTCATCCCCCCTATAGTAATTCATCCCCCATATAGTAATTCATCCCCCATATAGTAATTCATCCCCCATATAGTAATTCACCCCCCCTATAGTAATTCATCCCCCATAGTAATACATCCCCCATATAGTAATTCATCCCCCATATAGTAATTCATCCCCCATAGTAATTCATCCCCCCTATAGTAATTCATCCCCCCTATAGTAATTCATTCCCCATATTGTGTCAATTCACTTACCTTTGCTCCGAGCGTTCCTCTCGCCGTGTTCCCACGCCGTTCCGGTCTTCAGGGCGGACTGTGAGAGGAGAGGAGTTCGTCACGCTGCCCCGCCTACACCCTGACAGCCAATGTTTGCCACGCTCCGCGGGCCGAATTAAAAGGTCCGCCGGGCCATAGTTTGCCCATTGCTGGGCTAGCTGCAGAGTCCTGACTTTTGGGGCGGCCGCCCGGCACACAGAAGAGCCGCATTAAAGTTTGTAAAGAGCCGCATGTGGCTTGCGAGCCACGGCTTGCCGACCACTGGTCTAGGGCAGGGGTGTCAAACTGGCGGCCCTCCAGCTGTTGCGGAACTACAAGTCCCATCATGCCTCATCCTTTAGGAGTCATGCTTGTAACTGTCAATCTTGCCTCACGAAACTTGTAGTTTGGAAACAGCTGGATGCCCGCCAGTTTGACACCCATGGTCTAGGGCAGGGGTCTGCAACCTTTAAGACATAAAGAGCCACTTGGACCCGTTTCCGAGAGGGAAAAAAAGACTGGGAGCCGCAAAACCATTGCAACATTTAAAACAAATCCGACACTGCATATATTGCAAAAAGCGCTCTGGTCATGAAGGGGGTTTAAGGGCCCAGTAAGCAAAGGGTTAATCAGGGCCACAGTGTATCATCATAATCACAATCATAGCCTTAGGTCAGTGGTGGGCAACCTTTTTTTTCAACTGAGCCAAATCTCGCCAAAACCACGATTAAAATTTATTTTGAGAGCCACATTTTTAAAACTGAAAATACATCCCCCATATAGTAATTCATCCCCCATAGTAATTCATCCCCCCTATAGTAATTCATCCCCCCTATAGTAATTCATCCCCCATATAGTAATTCATCCCCCCTATAGTAATTCATCCCCCCTATAGTAATTCATTCCCATATTGTGTCAATTCACTTACCTGTACTCCGCGCGTTCCTCTCGCCGTGTTCCCGCGCAGTTCTGGTCTTCAGGGCGGACTGTGAGAGGAGAGGAGTTCGTCACGCTGCCCCGCCTACATCCTGACAGCCAATGTTTGCCACGCTCCGCGGGCCGGATTATAAGGTCCGCCGGGCCGTAGTTTGCCCATTGCTAGGCTAGCTGCAGAGTCCTGACTTTTGGGGCGGCCGCCCGAGAGGAGGGAGGGGAGCGGGCGCCCGGCACACAGAAGAGCTGCATTAACCTCCCTGGCGGTACGATTCCTTCCGATTTTTTGTGCTGAAAGTGGTACCATTTTTTCGCATGGAAATAGTTTTTTATTGTAGGCTGTAATTTTTAGGAAAATTTCCCCACAAATCATTATCACTCAATTCTGCAAGTGGTTCTGATTTACTATCGCTGTTCTCTAGCCGGTCTAACACCGCTTTTGACCTAAAGGGACGCTTTTTGGACGCCATGGACTTTTCTAAGTTTCCAGGCAGAAAGAACAGACAAAATGCAGGCAGGGCACAGGACAAAGCACTAGGGACAATATGTATGTGAAATGGGATGAAACAGCAATGTTTTACTATTGAAAAAAAAAAAAAAAAAGACATTTTTTAAATTTCCCGCCGGCGCCCGTACGTCCCGACGTCACGGGGACCGGAACACAGAAGCCGGATGCCGGCATCGGCCGGAGGAGATGGCCGGGGACGCTGCAGGGGACACATCGCGGGAACGAAGGACAAGGTAAGTGCTGCAGGGACCCCCAGAGCAGCGCCGCATGGTAAGCCCGAGTGTAGCTCGTGGTATAGAAATTCTACCACGAGCTACACTCGGGAAAACCGCCAGGGAGGTTAAAAGAGCCGCGGCTTGCCGACCACTGAGCTACAGCAACCCTATTGCCTGTCACCTGGTGGGCAGTGTGCTCCGGAGCCGCAGCAAAGGTGAAAAAGAGCCGCATGCGGCTCTGGAGCCGCGGGTTGCCGACACCCGGTCTAGGGGAAACAAAAAAAAAAAAAAAAAAAAATTACCCAATCCTGACACTCAGTGGTGTATTTAGGTTTTGTGCTGACCTAGGCAACACAAAAATCGTCCGCTGCCGCCCCCCCACTTCCCTGCCCCAGTGGTACCGCCCTCCCTGAAAAAAGCCGCCTCACGTTAAATATGCTCCTCCTCTGCACCAAGTATGGACCCCCCTCAGTACAGACCCCCTTTCCATCAAGTATAGACCCTTTACCCCTCCAGGTATAGTCCCCTGTCCCACATCCCCCTTTGTCCATCATTATAGACCCCCCTCTCTTAGTACAGAGCCCCCTCCACTTGTGCTAGTAGAGAGGTGGTGGTGGCGGTGGGGGGGGTCGGATATGTGCTGGGCGGGGCGCTGTGGGATTGGAGAGGCCTTGTGTTCTTGTGTGGGGTCGGATTTAAAATCCAAAACCAACTTCTAGCATAGATCCTCTCCCAAAGTGCCCCCCCCCCCCAGCACATATCCTCTTAATCCCGCCATCGCTTTTTTTTTTTTTTTTTTTATAAACTTTCCCCACCTTCCCGGTCACTCTGTCCCCTCCCCCTCCTCTGCCCAGGAACAAAATAAGAAAGTCGGTACAGAGCTCAGATCAGCACAGCTCTGTAAGGAGCTATCCTTACTGACTAAATGGATTATACAGTGAGGAACAGAAGTATTTGAACACCCTGCGATTTTGCAAGTTATCCAACTTAGAAATCATGGAGGGGTCTGAAATTCACATTGTAGGTGCATTCCCACTCTGAGAGACAGAATTAAAAAAAAAAAAAATCAGGAAATCACATTGTATGATTTTTAAAGAATTTGTCTTGCACTGCTGAACATAAGTATTTGAACACCTGAGAAAATCAGTGTTAATATTTGGTACAGAAGCCTTTGTTTGCAATTACAGAGGTCAAACGTTTCCTGTAGTTCTTGACCAGGTTTGCGCTGCAACAGGGATTTTGGCCCACTCCTCCACACAGATCTCCTCTAGATCTGTCAGGTTTCGGAGCGGTCGCTGAGCAACACGGAGTTTCAGCTCCCTCCAAAGATGTTCTATTGGATTTAGGTCTGGAGACTGGCTAGGCCACTCCAGAACCTTGATATGCTTCTTACGGAGCCACTCCTTGGTTATCCTGGCTGTGTGTTTCGGGTCGTTGTCATGTTGGAAGACCCAGCCATGACCCATCTTCAATGCTCTGACTGAGGGAAGAAGGTTGCTGCTCAAAATCTCACAATAAATGGCCCCATTCATCCTCTCCTTAATACAGTGCAGTCGTCCTGTCCCCTTCGCAGAAAAGCACCCCCAAAGCATGATGTTACCACCCCCATGCTTCACAGTAGGGATGGTGTTCTTGGGATGCAACTCATCCTTCTTATTCCTCCAAACACGACGAGTGAAGTTTAGACCAAAAAGTTCTACTTTGGTCTCATCTGACCACATGACTTTCTCCCATCCCTCCTCTGGATCATCCAGATGGTCACTGGCAAACTTCAGACGGGCCTGGACATGTGATGACTTGAGCAGGGGAACCTTCCGTGCAATGCATAATTTGAAACCATGACGGCGTAGTGTTCTACCGACAGTGACCTTTGAAACTGTGGTCCCAGCTCTCTTCATGTCATTGACCAGCTCCTCCCTTGTAGTTCTGGGCTGATTCCTCACCATTCTTATCAGTGATACCCCACGAGGTGAGATCTTGCATGAAGTCCCAGTCCGAGGGAGACTGACAGTCGTCTATTTTCTAACAATTGCTCCAACAGTTGATATATTTTCACCAAGCTGCTTGGCAATTGCCCCGTAGCCCTTTCCAGCCTTGTGGAGGTCCACAATTTTGTCTCTGGTGTCTTTTGACAGCTCTTTGGTCTTGTCCGTGTTAGTAGTTGGCGTCTGACTGACTGTGAGGTGGACAGGTGTCTTTAAAGAGCTCAGACAGGTGCTACTAAGTTAGATGAGTGGGGTAGAGGTGGACTTTTTAAAGGCACAGTAACAGGTCTTTGAGAGCCAGAATTCTTGCTGTTTCTTAGGTGTTCAAATACTTATGTTCAGCAGTGCAAGACAAATACATTCTTAAAAAATCATACAATGAGAAACAGAATTTAAAAAAAAAAAAATCAGGAAATCACAGAGTGGGAATGCACCTACAATGTGAATTTCAGACCCCTCCATAATTTCTAAGTGGGAGAACTTGCAAAATCACAGGGTGTTCAAATACTTCTGTTCCTCACTGTATAACAGAGCACAAAACAATCTACGCTGGCCAGGTAGCCAAGGAGTCTGCAAAACCACATTTGGCACACTGGTATACTATATTATTGTCAGGGGGGGTCTCCTGGTTCATTAAAAACCCCTACCAACTTCAAAGTTAGTTCATCTTGCCATACTGCAAGCTGGCAATGGCTTTTTTCCACACCTCTCGCTTTAATACAAAAGGTGAATCCTGTGATAAACACTTGGAGCGCCTAAAACCTCATTCATTATTACAATAGCGATTTACGATTGGTAAGGACAAAGAATTACAGTGATGGATAAGTCAATGGCACTTACTAAGAATTCAACTTATGTACAGTATTTGCAGCGAAGTCACTTTACTATGAAAGTTGACCTATCAAAGTCAGATTAGTAGGGCACTACCAAGATTGGTAGGACAAATACCAGGATTACCAATCACATTACCATTTCAAGTAAAAAAAAAAAAAAAAAAAAAAAAAAAAAAACAGCTGTAAATTTATTTATAGGTTATTTGGCTTAAAGTGTTATGAACCACTTAACCTCCGGAAGATTTTACCCCAGGGGGCATTTTTTGCTATTCGGCACTATATTACTTTAACTGGTAATTGTGCAGTCATGCAACACTGTACCCAAACAAAATTTACATAATTTGTTTCACATAACTAGAGCTTTCTTTTTGTGGTTTTTGGTCGCCACTGAGTTTTTAATTTTTCTATTCTATTTTGAAAAATAAATTTTTTTACTTTCAGTTATAAAACATACCCAATAAAAAAAATGTAAAAAAAAAATCTAAATTTCTTTATACATTCAGGCCAAAAATGTATGCTGCTACATGTTTGGTAAAAACAAGAAAATCCCAATAAGTATATATTTGGTTTGCCTGAAAGTTATAGCATCTGCAAACTATTGCATATCTACTTGAATTTTTATTTATTTTGTACAAATAATGGTGGCGATGAATGACTTATAATGGGACTGTGATAGTGTGTCAGGCAATCTGACACTGACACTGGCTGGGGGGTACACTAACTGACATCTATAGTGCCACTAATACCGTGATCAGTGCTAATACTATACACTGTCACTGTGCTGACACTGGCTGTAAAGGGATTAACCTCTAGGAGCGATCAATGGGGCCAACTGCATGCCTAACCATGTATAATGTATGTAATAAAAGCTGCTTTTACTAAGCAATCTTGTTGTTTTTTCCCTGCTTTGCAGGGAATAAAAATAAAACAGCAAAGATCGCTTGTCAGTGAAGAGAATTCTCTGTTTACCAAACACAGAGCTCTCTTCTGTGAATCACTGACCCGAACAGTGGATGCTGACAATCGATCACTGGCACAGATCTGCTGATCGGCTTGTGCTGTAACAAAACAAAGCACATCCGGGACAGCACGTGAGCCCTTCCCGGAAGCGCTGATCATGTACCAGATACGCGATCCAGCGCAAAGCAGCCATCCTGCAGCAGTATATATGTGGTTAAATCCACATCATTAAAAACTATAAATAAATGCTGTATTACATGCTGGTCATACTCACTCAGTCACTATGGGATTCGTTTTCTGTATTCTTAAAAAATCTGGATGATCCCGTTCTTGATCTCCCCCTTCTGTCCATGTCCCCACTGCAGCTGGGGATTGTGCAGAGTAGTCTTGGCAGCTAGTGCACATGCCCAGTTTTCAGTATATTTTCTAAGCTGAACATTTCCTCCCTATCACTTCTGTGCAGCCTATGCGACTACAGAGTCACTCATTTTGGCGTACACAGTGGTAAATGAGAGCCCACTCCCTCCCCTCCTCCTCCGTGCCCACTAACCAGCTAAATACAAAGGGGTGGGATATTTCATCTTGATTTTTGGAGGCTTCACCTCCCTGTTATTCCAAGACACAGGCTGGAGAGGCGTGACATAGCCTGTGACTGGCAGAAATCCAGCCACACCATAATTTCGAATGTATATTTGTATGACAATTTAAAACCGTTTTTTGAAACCGTCTCCTTGCAGACAGGCTGGGAAAGAACTGGATCATGTGACAGCTGTATATATCGATTAGGAGAAAAGGTACCGTATTTTCCGGCGTATAAGACGACTTTTCAACCCCTGAAAATCTTCTGAAAAGTCGGGGGTCGGCTTATACGCCGATGCGAGCCGGTGTCAGGGCGGCACTTTTTCGAGGGGCGGCGCGGCGCCGCCCCCCCTCCTCCTCCAAAGGACACAAAGTACAGGGGTAGGCAGAGGGGCTGCTGTACCTTACCTGGCTCCGGTCCCACGACGATCCGGTCCAGGAAGCGCGGCTGCTCCTTCTTTCAGTTCGGCCGCTCGATGGTCACGCGGCCGCTCGGCTCCGCCTCTTCACCGGTGATTGGGCGCCAGCACTGGAAAGGTACACAGGCGACCAATCACCGGCGAGGAGGCGGAGCCGAGCGGCCCCGCGAAAATCGAGCGGCCGAACTGGAAGAAGGAGCAGCCGCTCCTCTCCCCCACTGACACTAACGATGGGGCACTATTCCTCCTCCACACTGACACCAACGATGAGGCACTGTTCCTCCCCCACGGACACCAACGATGAGGCACTGTTCCTCCCCCACGGACACCAACGATGAGGCACTGTTCCTCCCCCACTGACACCAACGATGAGGCACTGTTCCTCCCCCACTGACACCAACGATGAGGCACTGTTCCTCCCCCACTGACACCAACGATGAGGCACTATTCCTCCCACTGATACCAATGATGGGGCACTATTCCTCCTCCCCACTGACACCAATGATGGGGCACTATTCTCCCCACTGACACCAATGGTGCGGCACTATTCTCCCCACTGACACCAATGATGGGGCACTATTCTCCCCACTGACACCAATGATGGGGCACTATTCTCCCCACTGATACCAATGATGGGGCACTATTCCTCCCACTGATACCAATGATGGGGCACTATTCCTCCTCCCGACTGACACCAATGATGGGGCACTATTCTCCCCACTGACACCAATGATGGGGCACTATTCCTCCCACTGATACCAATGATGGGGCACTATTCCTCCCACTGACACCAATGATGGGGCGCAATTCCTGCCACTGACACCAATGATGGGGTGCTATTCCTCCCACTGACACCAATGATGGGGTGCTATTCCTCCAACTGACACCAATGATGGGGTGCTATTCCTCCCACTGACACCAATGATGGGGTGCTATTCCTCCAACTGACACCAATGATGGGACACTATTCCTCTCACTGACACCAATGATGGGGCGCGATTCTTCCCACTGACACCAATGATGGGGCACTATTCCTCCCACTGACACCAATGATGGGGCACTATTCCTCCCACTGACTAATGATGGGGCACTATTCCTCCCACTGACACCAATGATGAGGCACTACTCCTCCCACTGACACCAATGATGGGGCACTATTTCATCCACTGACCAATGATGGGGCACTATTCCTCCCACTGACTAATGATGGGGCACTATTCCTCCCACTGATACCAATGATGGGGCACTATTCCTCCCACTGACTAATGATGGGGCACTATTCCTCCCACTGACTAATGATGGGGCACTATTCCTCCCACTGACTAATGATGGGGCACTATTCCTCACACACTGACACTAATAATGGGGCACCATCATTGGTGTCAGTGGGAGGAATAGTGTCCCATCATTGGTATCAGTGGGAGGAATAGTGCCCCATCATTGGTGTCAGTGGGAGGAGTAGTGCCTCATCATTGGTGTCAGTGGGAGGAATAGCACCCCATCATTGGAATACCATACTGAAATAGCATACCATATTGAAATCAAATCTGATGTTTTTTCATTTTTTTTGGTGTGCGTTGGAAGAGGGGTAGTCTTATACGGCGAGTATAGCCCAAACCCTATATTTTAACAGGAAAAGTAGGGGGTCGTCTTATACGCCCAGTCGTCTTATACGCCGGAAAATACGGTACTTAGATGTCTTTTCTTTTTTTTTCTAAATTAAAATAACTACAGTGCGATAATCCACATACAGAAAGAGAAGGGATAATGTAAATAAACAGTGTGTGTTTAGTATCACTTAAAAGCTAGAATCCGGTGGCTTGGGTGTTTCAAACCATTAGAAAATGCAGATTCAAGTGCTTTTAATGTGGAGGACCCTGGTAGCCTTGAGCAAGAAGCATAGCATATACACACACATACATACATATATACACAAGACACTTTGAAATTAAGTAGATCTAATATAGATGATTTCTGAAAGAAAACATACATTACATCTAATGGATACGGATTTGTATTCAGTAGT
Source organism: Staurois parvus (assembly GCF_062004578.1). Lineage (NCBI taxonomy): Eukaryota > Metazoa > Chordata > Amphibia > Anura > Ranidae > Staurois > Staurois parvus. The sequence continues at coordinate 12,943,276 of NW_028318326.1, forward strand.
GTTCAGACGTCATGGAGAACACATGGCTTGTTAGAAGGGGGCTTACCCTGCTAACTACAGTTATACAATATGCCCACAGGCTCAATTTTCCTTTGCAAAACATTTTATGTCAAGATATTCCCCTAGCATCAAAGGAGCTATTAGCACACTAATATATCTTGCCAGGGCCCAGCATGAGTATCCTCAAAAGACCAGTAAAAACTAATTTATTTTTCTAACTGGTTTCCGTAAATGACAAGTGTTCAGAAATTTGTGTCACCTCCTTTAAAAAATGGGCACATATCTTGTTCCCTGCAGCAAATCTGCTGAATAATGGAGTGTGCTTCTGTAGAGAAACAGCTTTGACTTGGGAGGAGCGTGAACACATTGCTGTAACATTTCTACAGAGATATTTGCCAATGTAGGTATCAATAATACTGGCATACTGGCATCAATAATAAAGTGACATTTTCTAAGGTCATTACAATTTTGAAATAATGATTTGGCAGTTTACAGCTCTAACCAGTATTTCAGACATTATGTAATGTATACTCATTACAGTGCATATCCACTGTATATTTTGACTGCACAGTGTGGTATTTTGCTATAAAAGTGATGGATGGACGTGGTTTTCAACTTAAGGGGAAAATGTCCGTTCTCAGAAAATATCAGTTATGGAAAGTTTACCAAAGTATATGTTTATTTTTCCATTTTGCATGCTTGTACGGTCAGATTTTCATGACCATACTGTATACTGCATGTGACTTTGCTAGTGCTTTTTTCTGGCAACAATCTGTAAACCAGACAGTGCAATTAACACTCTTACTAAAATTCTGCTGTAATTAAGTCAGTTACAGTAGCAGCTACCTAGATAATTGATTGTTTTCTGGTCTATAGCCTGAGCTGACAAGATTTTGCTCTGTGTGCATCAACTTCCTTTCCTTTATTTTCACCTGGTGATCCTGACATTCGTCTGTTTTCAACAGAACACGTTTTCTAGCAGATGTAGCCAATAGAGTGTTGCGACAAACCATTTACCACTGATAAGGGTGCTTACAACCATCAGTTTGTATGTAAATTTTTTACCCCAAGAGAAAAAAAGAAAACAAAAAACAAAGACTGTTGCTGTAACTGCTGGAGTTTGGCTTCAATTTGTTAGGTATCTAATTCAGTGCAATGAACACCATCATTCCCCCATATTAATTATGTTGCTGTCCATAGGTGTCTCTGTGCTCCTCCAGCCAGAGTGTAGGCACTCCAATACAGTAAGTGTGTTACTGGCCTAATCACCAGGTGAAAACAAAGGGGAAAAAAAAAGAAAACAATGCAGCCTCAGCATTTAAGGATTGGTGTGCTGTAATATATTACAATTTGGTTTTAAGTTTAATTCTGCTTTAACTGCATCTGAGCATCACAAATAGAAAACGCTATTTAATTATTTTCAGTATTCAAAACTAACTCACCCCCCACCCCCCCCATCCATGTCTCCATGTTTATTTTGTTGATAAATCATTTTGAAAAACACGCACCTGGCGATTCTAGTCACAGCCATCTTGAGAACGGGCAGATGATTCATGTAGCATTTAATTCTTGAAATCCATCTGCCCTGAGCTCAGGCATTCAGAGAGGAAGGTGTGAGTAGCTGACAAAGCCCCTCCTCCAATTCTACGGATGAAAACTAAATGCCCCGTGAAGACTAATGGAATGTATGACATCATTTTGGCATAGGCCAAAAACTAGGAAGCAACTGAAGAAATGTAAAACAAAAAAAAATAGAAGTAAACAGTCTACCTTCCTATCTATCTATCTAGTAATGACAGCAGTCTAAGGATTAAACAGTTAATTGATTGAGTATAGTTCCACTTTAATGACCAACTGACAGGCAGGGATGGTGACAACTGGATCCCTGGCGTGTTGTGAAAATAAATATGTTCACCACCTCTGGATGTGGGTGCCTGCATTTAACTGCTTAGTTTAGTCATTTTGAGTTGACTAGCAATGCTGGAAGTGAAAGCAGCTTCCACTTGAGGCTTCCCAAACTGGTATTTTACTTTGCAAGAGATCTTCTAACATGTTATTTGTCTGTTAACTGCTGGAAAATGACTGGATCAGGACCTACCTACATCCATTGCTGTCTCCATGAAGCTTTTCTGCCTTGAAGCAAATTCAGCCAGTAGCTTCTGTTGTCTCTCTCTGGCCTTCTGGCGCCTGTTGCAAAGAATATAAAATAGTTTTACTGTACTGATTTTATGTGAATTTTTACAACAAAATTAGCAAGAAAGAGACCTGGATTAAAGGATAAAAAGGAGTGGCAGATTAGCCATAGCAATAAAGAATTTTAATTTTGCAAAGAAATTCGAAGTATAAGACCCATGCATGCAGTAACCATATATTCAGAAAATGTACTTTCCCTCTGATCCACTGCCCCCAATATACTCTCTATTAAACAACCGCCCACCTTCCCCACTCCACAATTAAGAAAGTATTAGGGATTGTTCTCACTTGAACACATAGAGCAAAGCATGTTGAGATGTGTTTTAACATATTTTTAGCATTTTTTGTTTTTTGTACTTAAAATGGTAGGGCAATGCTTAAAAAATACTGCATGAAAAACTGACTACTTTCCGTAATTCAGTACAGTGATGGAAACGTGGGCATGTAAAGAACAAGACCCTTCTAATTGCTGTAAAAAAAGGCCTTGATAATGGGAAATGGACAAGGGCTCTCAAACAGAGCTCAGAAATAATCAATTCAGGGCTATGTACAGTATACCTGAGTGATAAACATGGATAAGTGTACATATCTATGTGCTCCCATAACCTGCCGTTCAGGAGAAGGAAGGTAAGCAAATGCAGGTCCTTAAGTAAAGTGAACCTGTTACTTTTGCTCAGTATGAGCAGATGAGAACCCAGAGTATATAATGTCAAGGTGGATCATCATACATGAGGCTGAATGTGATTGTATTAAGTGTAGGAGAGGAAATATAGTACAGTGTTAAATATATTTATAATGGTATCCATTGGTTGCAGACCATTAAATCTCTACTGCTTACAAAAGAAGCCTGACAGAGTAAAGGCCTCCTGCTGATGTTAGGGGAGATGGTCTGCTGTAGTTTAAAGAGAACAATTAAAGGCTTTATATTAAATACATTGGGGTTAATTTACTAAAGCTGGAGAATGCAAAAATCAGGCTCACTTCTGCATACAAACCAATCAGCTTCCAGGTTTTATTGCCAAAACTTAATTGAATAAGCTGAGGTTAGAAGCCGATTGGTTTCTATCCAGAAGTGAGCCTGATTTTGCACTCTCCAGCTTTAGTAAATAAACTCCAAAGCGTCTCCCCAAAGATTTAAAGTAACATTTCATTCTTAGTGGTTTGATACAACAATTAGGGAAAAAATTGCAATCGCAAAAATAAGACCAATACGGCATAATTTCATTCCATAGCTTTACATAAAATTGTGTGTTCTTGATATCTCTAGTGAAAATTACAATTACTCAGATTGGTAAGTATATAAATAAATTTAATTTATGCTGCAAAGACTAGCTGAAAATAAACACAAACACATTTTCGAATAATACATATACCATTACAATCAAAATATAAATTGAAAACATAATGGACAAAGGAAGTGTCTAAGGCAATGTTAATTAGTGCTGTTTTACAAGAAATAAAATCCAATCCACTGGATGTTTTTAAGGACCCAAGCTATGGAATGTCCAACTGTTCCATGTTATTATGACCTGCCTAAGTTGCTAATTTTCAGGCAAACATTGTTGAAATACATACCAGTATGTGTGAACGTTCTTAGCACTCAAATTCTTTTCATCAGTCCTGTGACCCAGCAGACACAGCCAGATAACACAGTTGAGGAAAGTGTAAAAATAACACTGGACCCATAAAGGTTATTTTATTGGTATTGCTATTGTAAAGTATTGATGTAAATAACTTTCTGGGCAGGCAGCTTCTAAACCCCAGAGGATCTGCACAATCTCCTTGGCTTGTAGTGTAATGCCACACAAATGGATACTGACGTGCAACACCACCGCTAAGAGGTCCAGATACAACTTTATTCTAACAGAAATCAGGGAGATAATCCGAAGAGTATCCAATGCATTTCAGAGGTCTAAAAATGTCCCCTTCATCAGAGCTTGATTGAAAAGTATGTGAATGAACTAGACGTGAACTGATCCTTTAATACAATTTCTTCCAGTGTTCTTACAAGGCCTTGTCAGCAGCTGGTTTGGCTGCCATGTCATGGGCAATTGTGCATGTAAAGCAGAGAACTACAGCTTTTTTTTTTTAAATTTGGCCCTGACATACACTTTAAAGAAAAATGTCCCATGGGCCACTGCTACAGCCAAATATCATTTATCTATCCAATTTATTTTATTGTAAAATCTAAATTCACATCAGTGCTGAGTGCAGTGTCAAAACATTTCTCAATCTGGGATTCTGGACCTCAGCTGGAACCAATACAATTTGGTAAATGACCCACCGACTGCTAACAGTAAAACTGTGGCGTACCCCACTCACTTTTTCTTGTCAGCAAACTCCCAGATTCAGATTATAGCACTGATTGCCCTACTGGTTCAGGTTCTTATACTAGTTGTGTAATAAAACATTTATTGACATTTAGAGAATACACACCTGGATTATATGGTGAAATGCCCTGACAATTATTGCCAAGGTTGCATCCAGTTACCCAGTTTTACGGCTGCTGCACATGGCTGTAATTTACAGCAAATGGACATTCAAAGGAATATATGGCTGTAGTTTTAGCACCCGACAGCTATGGCTGTAGTTGTGGTGCCACAGCTGCAGCACATTTCTGCCCATAGGAGTGCACTAAAGGAAACGAATGTGGACTCTTTTCACGACAGGAAGTGTAGGGATGTAGTGCATCCCTTTGGGCAAAAATACATTGCAGCTGTCACTCCTTGGCATCACAACTGCATTTTGCTCTATAGGACCATACACTGTAAATTATGACCATATGCAAAAGCCTTTAAAAGAGTTTATCTGCACCAGTTCCACAAGCATGAACTTTCTTACTTATGAAATTGTAACTTTTGATCATGTCACATATAACTGCATAGTGGCAAAAATGGAACGATTGCTGAGATATTCCTCACAAAACGTTTCACACTCCCAACTAGCCTAAGTTTTGTAGCAAGCAACAGGGAGGTTATAGAAAGAGACCAGTATCTTGCACAGTGCTCTGGGAAATGGATTTTAATCCCATTTCCCTTACTACACGATACTGGTTTCTTTAAACCATTATGACTGGGATGTCCAAAAACAGTCCAAATGAGGGGTGGGCAATAGAGCAAACATCAACAGCCCATTGAACAAGGGCTAAAGAAGGTTCAGATTTAGAGCAGATTGTAGTACTTTGAGCCTGAAACTAGCATCTGAAGAGGCCAGAATATCCACCTGGTAGAATTTAAATGTGTTGACAGAAGCCCAAGTGACAGCCTTGTAAATCTGCATACAGATGCCCAATGCTGAAAAGTCCATAAAGCAATAACAAATCTGGTTGAGAGTGCCTTAACAGGAACAGAGGAATCCCATCCTTAAGACTGCAGGCTTTAACAATAACCCATTTGGGAGCGGTTGGGGAGCATACACAGCGATTCTAAATTCTGAAAGGAAGCTGTAGCTGAGAGAAATACTCAAGAGAATGCATTATGCCCAGCAAGTGCAGGGAAATTTCCCTAAGATGCTTCAAAAATGAGGTGGAAAGAAGAAATCGCCTTTGCAGAAAATAAAACTTAAGCTTCAAAACAACTTGTCCCTTTGCAACACCAAGAAGGATTCTTTACAGGATAAGGCCGCAAATTCAGTGACTCCACTGCAGACGAGATCGCAACAAGAAAAACCACCTTACAGGTAAGGTCAGACAAAGGAATATTCCTAATAGGTTTAGAGGGTAACTTTTGAAGAGCTGAGAGAAGCAGACTGAGGTCCCAAGAGGACTCAAGAGATTGGACTGGAGCAGAGATGTGGGCTATACCCTGAACAAAAGCCTTAAAACCGATCTCTAGGTTTCCTGTCATGGTAAAAAGTTTGTGTAGACCAAGCTGGTCCAAACAAACTATATCCTTCACGAACTGCTATAGTGGCTCTCAGTGGTGTATGTATGGTTTGCAGTTTCAGCTACATACAGTACACAGTGCTGGGTTCTGGCTGTGACTTCCTGTCACTCAGGACAAAACAGAGTCGGACTCAGTGGTGTTAATTATTTATGTTTTTTTTAACCTTCTGGTGTGGCCTTGATGAATGATGTAGGCAGACAGCAACTGGAATCCCATCATATGTCCTCACAGAAGAGTCTAGCACTAAATGGACAATCAAATTGCCTTGAGTTCCAGAATGGTAATGGGAAGGCAAGCTTCCTCCAATGACCAGTTTCTCTGCATCAAGAGGGTGTCCAGGACTGCAGAACAGGCTGGCAGCAGTTATGAGAACCTTCCATGACTAAGGAGGAAAGTGCTTTCCTAATTCCAGTGCTGGGTTAGATAATGTCATGTTAGGGAGAATTTGGCTTTTGGGGAGTCAGATGCATGGGGCAATCTAATGACCGAATTTATCTGTCCCATGCTACCAGACTGTTACAATGGTCCGAAACAGGGCGTACAGCACAGACTTGAAGGAGGCAACCACGATACCAAATACTCTTATGCAGGCACGAAGTAAGGGCTTTGGAACAACAGGACAGAAGTTTTTGCTGAGACAGGAAGACTTGGGACAGCACAGTGTTTAGGGATCCATCCAAAGTGCTGCATAGTTTGTATTGTCAGGCAGCTGTTTGCCGTCAGGGACAGAGAAGACTGGTTCTTCAGCAAAAGATCATCCAGGTAACCCACTACATGCTTACCCTGAGCACGAAGCACAGCCAAAATCAGGGCAAGTATTTTATGAAAACTCAATGGGCCGTGGACAGGTCAAATAGGATGGTGAAAATTTGGTAATGCTGGTGGCTAACTGCAAACCACAGATAGTGTTGGTGTTGTGATAAAATCAGAATAAGCAGATAAGTATCTGTAATATCTATGGGTGCCAGAAAGTTCCATAGAAAGTAGGGAGACAATGACCAACCTGACATTTTCCATGCATAAGTTTTGAATCCACAGGAACAAGTTACAAATCTTTAGATCCAAAATGGGCCGAAAGTCCCTATTCATGTTTGAGAATATGAATAGGTTCAAGTAGAAACCTCAAAAATCACTCTGCTGTTGATACAGGGGTGATGACCTCTGAGACAATTTGATGAGCTCTGTTTCTTTTGCTGCTTAGTCCCTTCCCTCTTTTTTCTACATGATGACAGAACTGACAGAATTGTAGAACGTCATACCAGTACTGTACGATCAGGAAATGTGCATGTGTGCAATTCTTCCATCAGCAACAGAGATGAGCAAAGATCAATTGAGCAGTAAAAGAAAAAAAATCAGTGACAGATCAAGTTTTACAAGAATGTTGAAAGAACTGTTTAAATAAAATTTCACACATACTTTTTTTTTATACTTTTTTTTTCAGAATAATTCAAAATTGCACAGAAGACCTTTGTATGTGTATATGTGTATGTGTAGACATAACGCACGTAAAAGGCATTCTCTTTAAACTTTAGTTATACTTTTAAGCCTTTTTGCTTATTTTTAAGTTGCCAAAACACTTGGTGATTTTTCCATGCTATGTACAGAAGCCCACTCTTCCTGTTGTGTTCTGTTGATGCTATCCATGGGCTTGGGCTTGTGGTAGCATTCAGACACATGGGGGTTTATTTACTAAAGCTGGAGAGTCCAAAATCAGACTCCCTTCTGCATAGAAACCAATCAGCTTCTAACCTCAGCTTGTTCAATGAAGCTTTGGCAATGAAACCTGGAAGCTGATTGGTTTCTATGCAGAAGGGAGTCTGATCTTGGAATCTCCAGCTTTAGTAAATAAACCCCATGCAGTCCAACTTGTAAAACAGCAGGATATTGTGGAAATCCACAGTGAACCTGCAATTCCCCTGTCAGTCCATGCTGTCACAGGCTAACCAGCCTACCCAACCTTCAGCACTGTGACTGCCAGCAGGGAGTGTCAAGATATGTTAATCACCCCTGAATGCTGACTCACTGCCCAAAAATGCCTCTGGTGTCTTCAGGGAGAGAAAGAACTCTTGGGACTGGGGAAGTCATTGGAAGCTGCTGAACATCTTTTAAAAGTCTTCATGCCACTTTTCAGAACTTTGAGAGACCGGAACCAAACAATCACTTTGCAGCTAAAAACATAACAATGGTCCCTGGCCCATGGACCTAACTTTTAACGGATTGGCATATACACTTGAATAGGGCTCCTAGAGTGCACTAACTGGCACATGCATTAAAGCTGAAAGCAGGACACAAAAACTTTAATTTAACCCCTTGTCTACCAATGTGTGCTTATAAATGTCCTGGTAATTAAAGGGTTAAAGCAAACTTAAGCCGTGAGCTTAGTAAGGAGTTTTATAGCTGGCGATTCACATGACACTACAGCTGCCTGATCACTTTTATGGCACTCTGAAGATGCACAACGCCCAACCTCTACTCTAACATTGAGAACAGAAGGAGCTCAGGGAAAATCCAGTCCCTGGTCCCCCCTGGGACTAATGAATCCAGAAGCGACAAGCATTACATCACTTTTGTGTTCAGAGCGGTCACTCCCTAGAATGTAGCAGCTAATCAAAACAGGATTTGTGCTTAATTAGCGGTTGGGGAAGGCAGGGGAGACACTGAGGATCTAATAGACCCCCGACGTCTCCATAAAAAATTCATATCACCTGCCCATGCTATCACATGTAGGACTTGTTAGCAATAAAGTTAAAGAAAAACAAAAAACAGTCTTGAAAAAAACTTTATTTAAAAGCACCCCCTTCACTCTCGTATACACCCCCAATTCACCGCCAAACACGAACTGCACCAGAGAGAGCAAAAATTCTAGGACCAACTATGGTTAACTCTAAACTGATCACCTGTAAAAGCATTTAAAGTGTCACCAATGGAGAATTTGGGGTATTTTTTTTTTTTTTATTTCATGGGCAATTTTAAGAACTGACATGTTTGGCATCTATTTACTAAACACATCCCCATTTTCTACCATAAATTAGATAATCTATTGTGTTTGGTTGCACAAAATTTGTGTATTTTTTTCCTGAAAATAGGCATTTGATAAATGCACAATATGGTATGACACACAAAAAAAAAATTGCATATGACAATATTTTTTTCTCCAGGGTCTCTAATTTCAGGAAATATTTCAATGTTTGAGGGTTTAAAGAAATTTCTAACAAAAAGTGCAGATTTTAACGTGTGCAAAAAACGTGTATTTTTTGTGATTTTTTGTGATTTTGTAATTTGTGTATTTTTTTCCTGAAAATAGGCATTTGATAAATGCACAATATGGTATGACACACAAAAAAAAAATTGCATATGACAATATTTTTTTCTCCAGGGTCTCTAATTTCAGGAAATATTTCAATGTTTGAGGGTTTAAAGAAATTTCTAACAAAAAGTGCAGATTTTAACGTGTGCAAAAAATTGAAAAACTGCCCCAGTAGACAAATGGTAAACATACTTATCAATAGCCACAAAATAAGAAAACCCGCTTTGTGTATTCTAAAATTTTTTGCAAATCTAGACAATACCTTAAATGTAAACATAGTAGTGAATTACATAAAAGATGTAACCAATAAATACAGTTGTGTTCAAAATAATAGCAGTGTGTTGAAAAAAAGTGAATAAAGCTCAAAATCCTTCTAATAGCTTTTATTTCCATACACACAATGCATTGGGAACACTACACATTCTATTCCAAATCAAAACATGAAGAAAAATATATCAAATTTGTGTTGTTCCTCTAAAAAAAAATTGAAGATAAGTGAATATTAGACTGTTCAAAAAAATAGCAGTGTTTGTATTCTTCTTTACAAACTCAAACATTCACTATATAAACTGAAAAATGTTTGAAAATTTTGCTTTCCTTTGAATCACTTAATGAATATTTAGTTGTATAAGCACTGTTTCTGAGAACTGCTGTACATCTGTGTTGCATGGAGTCAACCAACATCTGGCACCTGTGAACAGGTATTCCAGCCCAGGATGATTGGACTACATTCCACAGTTCTTCTCTATTTCTTGGTTTTGCCTCAGAAACTGCATTTTTGATGTCACCCCACAAGTTTTCTATTGGATTAAGTTCCGGGGATTGGGCTGGCCACTCCATAACATCAATCTTGTTGGTCTGGAACCAAGATGTTGCACGTTTACTGGTGTGTTTGGGGTCGTTGTCTTGTTGGAACATCCATTTCAAGCGCATTTCCTCTTTAGCATAAGGCAGCATGACCTCTTCAAGTATTCTGATGTATTCAAACTGATCCATGATCCCTGGTATGCGATAAATAGGCCCAACACCGTAGTATGAGAAACATCCCCATATCATGATGATTGTGCAACCATGCTTCACTGTCTTCATAGTGTACTGTGGCTTGAATTCAGTGTTTGGGGGTCGTCTGACAAACTGTCTCCGGCCACTAGACCCAAAAAGAACAATCTTACTTTCATCAGTCCACAAAATGTTACGCCATTTCTCTTTAGGCCAGTCACTGTGAACTTTGGCAAATTGTAACCTCTTCAGCACGTCTTTTTTTCAACAGTGAAAAAAAGCAGGTTACGTTTTTGACCTTCAGCTCCCAGGGCTGAACCACTGACATGCCCCTCTGACCGTTACCATTTTTGACTGTCAGACTAGGCACTGGCAGTTTGTTCATGACTGGTGACAGGGGTCCAAGTTGCTCTTCCCAGACAGGGCCGAGCACTGCAAGGCCCCTAAAGTACGCAACTGCACACAGTTCCATTCCATATTGTAGGTCATTCCTGACCCCTGGAGAGGTGGTTGGTGCGTTCTTAACCCCAACTAGCTTTCCCGTTAATTCAGGCAAGCCACATGGGGTGGTGAAGGCTGACTTGTCCTGAGCCTCCTGGGTTAGAGACGTTGGCCTATATCCTCTGTTCAGGTCCACAACGGTTAGACAGAAGGCACCTGCCGGCTGCTCCATTACCGCATGGTTCCTGGGCACTTCCAATCCAGGTGTGCTGCCACTGCCTATGACATACTGGTTGGTATTTGGGGAGTGAATCTAGGCCAGAAATAGTTCAAGGTGACTTCCTCCCTGGCTTCAGGTTTTCCCCATAGACCTTGACAGGCTATATTGTCTCCTAGGCTGTCTCCTAGGCTGACTGGATACAATGAGCATTTGGTTAACTCTTTCAGTCCCCAAGCCCCCTGCTGGTAGACTATTCATTTCCAGCTTCTCACTGTCCCAGTCAAGCTGTTTACCTTTCTCAGCAGGGAAGCTCACAGCTAGCCTGCTGATGGATTCTACATTTTGGTCACTCCCCAGTGCTGCCATGGCCGTGGGACTACAAGTACCACCCAGCTGTCCAGTACCATACAAAGACAACTGCTGGGAGGTTATCAAGGTAGAATCCTCTGGGCCGGAGCAAGGAAAGGGCCTATCCAGACCATCCCTTTGCTCAGCACCCAGAGGTTGTACCTCTGCCCACTTCACAGCACTGTGGGTGACCCCAAACAATGAAAATGCATCATCATCCTCATCATCATTTACATTTGTACCATCAATGACACAGAAGTACATTACCGCCCCATGCAAGGGGATCTCCTCTCCTTCTCCAGGTGATGAAGAATCCTGTAACCCCACTCTACCCCCAGCCTCCTCCCTCTGTCCATCCACAGGTTGCCCAGATATTAAACCAACATCTGCACACAGTACCTTGGCATGTCCAGAGAGTTCCAGGGGGGCCTCCAGGGTGTTCTTGGCAGGGGCATAATAGGAAACAAGAGTACCCAAATCGGCATCCAACAGAACAGATGTGGGAATTTCATCCGAGACTCCCACCTCCCTCATCCCCCTTCCCGCACCCCAATCAATGAATACCTTAGCACGGGGTATGTGTGAACGGGTTCCCCCAACTCCAGTGAGGGTAAGGAACTTTCCTGGGATGATGTTCTCTCGTTCAATCACCTCTGGTCGGGTCAAGGTGACCTCTGCCCCAGTGTCACAGAAGCCAGTTACAGTCCGGTTGCCCACGGTGACTGGGTGCAAGTTGTCGGGGGTTACCCGAGTCTTCCTGCAGACAAACAGCACCGAAGAAGAGTTGCTGGCCGTCTGGCCAGGTGGGGATATCTTCTGCTCAGGACACTGCGTCCTGAGATGTCCAGGTTTCCCACAGGTATAACATCTGCGGTTGTCAGGCAGGAATGGCTTGGCCCCGAGTACTGCAAGTGCTGGATGATGGGAAGCTTCACACAACGGCATAGGAGGGGTTGCTATGGGTGATTTCCCTCCTTTCCAGCCATTCGGAGGAGCCTTGCGATGGTCAGACACCTGCGTGTGGACATAGGTCTCGGGCAGGTCTGCTGCAGCTTTGGCAGATGCAGGTTTTCTCTCCAATACAAACTGTCTGACGTCTGCCAAACAGAGATGCAGTAGTTGATCTCGTATCATGAGATCCTCCAGGGACTCGTAGGAGTCAGCTTTCAGTCCTCTGGTCCACTGCCAGAATGTGGTGCATAAGCGACTTACCACATCCGTGTAAGAGTCCTCAGGTCCCTCCTGCAAGGACCTAAACCGCTTACGGTACGCTTCCGGGGTCAGCTGGTACTCCCGGACAATGGCTTCTTTTAGAGCTTCATAACTGTCATCCTGCTCCATTGGCAACTCGAGAAATGCATCCAGGGCCTTGCCTCGTAGCCCTGTTGTCAGTTACCGAGCCCATTGTGCTTGGGGCAGATGGTTTTTTCAAATTACAGTAAATACATGTCAATGTCACTATCTTTTTCCATTGCTGGAAATTTGGCTGCTGGGCCCATGGCCAGAGAGGCGTCCCTGTGCTCTAGGGACTCGAGTTTCTGAGCCTGTCGCTGCTGCTGGAGCCTAGCCATCTCCAGTTCGAGCCAACGATCAGCTTCCCTCTGCACCGCCTCTCTCTCAGCCGCTGCCTGGCGTTCCGCAGCTTCTCTCTCAGCAGCTGCCTGGCGTTCCGCAGCTTCTCTCTCTCTCTCTCTCTCTCTCTATATATATATGCACTGCTTGTCTCTAAGGACTGTTTTCACAAAGGTTACAATCCTTCACTGCAGAGCTAATTCCTAACAATGCACTGAATTCTCTACTGCAAACTATCCCACGTACACGGTCAGCCAATAAGTGACGGGTGCGGCGTCAGACCCCAGTCCTTCTCACCAACTTGTGACCGAAGGACTAGCCAATCTAAAACAGCGCTGCCACTTGCGTAACAATGCCACTCTCAGCTGCACCCTGCACAAAGATTTTCCAGCTCACTGGACCCCAATCTAAGTGCCAACAGCCTGAGAGCGATTGTTACTGGGTCAGGTTAATTACGCAATTAACCTTTCACACTGTCACCACCACCTTTTTACAGAGAAGGAGGAAACTCACAAATCTTAGCAGTAACACTATGATGTTTGAATAGGCGTCTGTATAAACACAGTCACCGCAGACAGTGTATTAGCACACTTCAGAGACAGGGATTCTTAGTTTGCATTAAAGAGCTTTAGAAACAATTCAACACTTTTCAGAAAATAGGATACAGAAAAGATGTAACACATTATATATATATATATATATATATATATATATATACACACACACACACACACACACACACACACACACACACACACACACACACACACACAAATAGAGAGAGCAATAACACAACAGAGAGATAACAGAAAGAATTTTAAGAAGGTAGAATACTTGCAGATGTCCTGGTTTAACCATTTCAATACCGTGCAATTTTACACCTTCCTGCCCAGGCCATTTTTCAGGTTTCAGCGCTCTCACACTTTGAATGACAATTGCGCGGTCATACAACACTGTACCCAAACTAAAATTTTATCATTTTCTTCACACAACTAGAGCTTTCTTTTGGTGGTATTTAATCACCGCTGGGGTTTTTATTTTTTGCTAAATTAACAAAAAAAGACCAAAAATTTTGAAAAAAACCCATGTTTTTCTTTGTTTCTGTTATAAAAGTTTACAAATAAATAATTGTTCTTATAAATTTAGGCCGAGATGTATTCTGCTACATGTCTTTGGTGAAAATAACCCAAATTAGGATGTATTTTTTAGTTTGTAGGAAAGTTATAGAGTTCACAAACTATGGTATAGATCTGAATATTGATCAATCCTGAAGTACTGACGGCCAATCTAATTTCTTGAGGTCCAAGAATGTCAGAACAGTACAGATATCCCACAAATGACCCCTTTTTGCAGAGTAGACAGTCCGACGTACTTCATAAGAGGCATGGTGAGTTTTTTGAAGTTGTATTTTTATGTCATAATTTTTCGGAAAATTAAAAAATTAAAAAAATTATTTTCACTATTTTTTTTTTTTACATACTGTCACCAGTGCAGTACAGCGTCATCATATAACTGGCATGGCGGTTAACAGGGACACTAAATGGTGACAGCATGAAAAAAATATATATATTTTTTTTTTTTTTATTATATTTAATTTTTTATTACATTTTTTTTTATTTTTTTAAGATTTTTTTTTCACATTTTACTATGACCAAAGTAGTACAATGTTACCATAGTAACACTGTAATACTTTGGGGAAGTGATCAGTATTATTTTATTTTTTTTTTACACAATTTGCTTATAGCAAAGAATTACTTTGCTATAAGCAAGCATTTACCTGAATGAAATCGATTCATTCAGCTTTTTTTTTTTTTGTGCTTAGCTGTGATTTGGTCACAGCTAATCACATGACATGTGCATGTGATTAGCTGTGACCATTCACAGCTAGGCACTAGTATACAATGGATGGCATCATGAATGAAGCCATCCATTGTATACAACTGTCATGTGACCTGCTGTGATTGGTCACAGCAGGTCACATGGTACCAGCAACGGGAGCCGGTACTCGGATCTGTCATCGGCCGTGTCCGAGGTGCACGGCCCATGACAGATCCCGCTGCTGCGCCGCTCTGCATTACCGCAAACGGCGCATGTGCGGGAGCACGCCAAATGGCGTGCACCCGGAATGAAGAGGCACATCTGAAGCCGCCAAACGGCCATTGGCCGGGCGGCTAATGGTTAAGCAAAGTTCAAGTGTCCTGAACAAAAGGGTACCTTTTCTCCCAAAGTTGGTTCCTGATGTTAAAAGGGAGAATCTCTTCAACCTCTCTCTCCAGGCATGACAGCTTTTCTAGTGTCCCAGCAGGGGGTGTCTACCGAAGCCAAGGGCCAATCGCCTTATTTGGGGAGGGGGGGTTAGGCGGAGACCCAGGCTGTGGCCCAAATCCCTCCCAAGTTTATACCATTGTCAATAACCTTCCATAGGTGCATGCAGCAGCCTAGCCACTGGCAGGTTAATATGCAGAATGATATTCTGAACGTCCAGACACCAAATATGACATATCCGGCTGTGACGGATAACAAGATATTGCTTTCTACTCCCTGGTAGACGTTATCTAGGGGTGTAGGGAATCAGGTGACTCGCATTAAACTGACCTATCTGAATATATGCTTTGTTTTATTGTACCTTGTTCCTGCTGGGATTTATGAAATTGTATGAAAAAGTGGTTTCAAGTGGGATGTACATTTTACTGCCACTCTGGAATGCTTTCATGTCCAGTGACTGACGGATTTGTAGCTTTACGACTAGGCCAAGGCAAGGGTCTGACAGACATCAAAGAACCAGCTAATTGGGTTTACAACCATGAAGTGTATCCAGCTGTGCACGATGCCCTTGTGACCCCAGCATACACACACACACACAACATGCCATTCAGGAAAAAAAAAAAGGGAGGGGGACTGATTTGGAGTGAGAATGACATTTGCAGAGTATGATCCAAATTATGGTTGTCATTGTCCATATCTGTGCGCACAATTATCACATATAGGTTTTATGGTTTATCTTTGTCCTAACTTGACAATTGTTTTTCAGCAGGTAAAAAAATAATGTCAAAGAGCTACAAAATAACAATGCCAATGAAAAACAAATTGCACAGTCCCCCTTGTATTTGCATTTACGTAAGAACCCCCCCCTACCTATTTTGTCGTCAAAGTATGCCCGGGGCAATCTTGAGTTTTACTGCTTGCGAGCCAATATCTTCTCTAGAAAAGGTTCATTGTGCAGCCAACATAATAATTATTTCTGAAGACTCTAAAAGATCACCATCCCTCCCCCAGCCCTGCAGCTTCGACTGTTCAGAATGTAAATGAAAAATGTGCAGCAATTGTATCTTGTGTAGATCCTGTGTGGCATAGAACTCCTATGCATGCATTTTCCCCACTCTCCGATATGCTTCAACTTAAGCAGGCCTGACTGTAAATAGAGATCCTTAATAAGAGGACATAAACAAACTGTGACAGATTCAGTGCAGCTCAGTAATTTTCCGTGATGGCTCACGGGGACGAGACACTGAGGCTGAAACATTGCAAGCTTCCCAGCCTTTTCCTCGAGTGCTCTATCTCAGTTTCTATGGTGACAGCGCATCATGTGGGTAATGCCACCTTTTGTCTTTGTCATCAGGTTGAAGCAGCCACAAATGGGTCATCATTGAGCTCTTATAGGCTGTTCGATCTTCATTAACCAGAAAACCTATCTTGAAATCCAAGAAAAGAAATGAAGGCAGCACAGTGTGAGCTGCATGACCATGGCAATTTGAATTCATTTTCATACAGAGATGTCAATAGCCATAGCTATTTGTGAACATGTCACATGGCCTGCCAAACCACAGAACTAAGACCAAACTGCAGGGGTTACTAGAATCAAGCTGCAATAGCCCATTAATACAAGATTCACATTTCCAGCGATTTTATTTGTCCTTCTGAAATTTGACTATTACAAGTATGCAGTGTTTAATGTCTTTGAAAATCTCCTTCTCCGTGTACTGGCGCCTCCAAACATTTTGAATGGAAAGTCCGAGAAATGGCATTCACCATCGCCATCCTGCAAGCTAATGCACATAAAATGTGCTTAACAGTTCTAAATATAAAACTATTAAACACAACAATGTGGTCTAAAGTTCCAGCAGAACCCTCTCTTAGTCTACTGTAGCCTGTTCACCACATAACACAGATTGGACAGCACATTACAAGAGGCAGGAGTTTCACCCAGAAGGTTAAATAGCTGTTAAACATGGCCTTATGGGAATATACAGCACGAGAATTAAAGTGCATGTAAACCCTGACAAATTTATTTTATGTGCTCCCTTTCTGCCTTTTTAAAGCGGACCTTGACCCAAAAGAGGAAGTTCCACTCTTCCTCCTTCTCCTACCCCCTCCACCTCCTCTGCTGCATTTGGATTGTATTTTCTTTGGGGGGACGCGGGTAGCCAGTTTTGACAGGTACTAGCAACCACTTCCTCAGCAATCCAAGCGGAAGTTCTCCTCCCCCACCCATGGCTGGCTTTAGAAGAAGAATACATTTGTGCTAGACCAACATGTATTTTTCAGTACTTGTAAGGTATTTAATCACTAGCCATCCATTCACTGTATATAAATGGTAGACACTTCAAGTGGTTAAAAGGCCTGGTAATAATTTCTTTAGAGCCTGCAACAAGCTTTTCAGTAATAATGATCCAGGCAGCTGTAGAGTCCAAGAACGCCACAATAATTCTAGGGTCATCAGTCACTGTTAAAACATCGCTTAAGGACATTTTTTGGTACTGTAGTATGCATGTAATTTTAAGCTTTGACATGTTTGATATCCATTAACTCAAGGAAACTCCATCCTTTATATTTTAATAAAAATTGGATATTATATTGTGTTTGTGTGAAAAGTAACTTTAGTGTATTTTCTACTGAAAATGGATAAACAGTTGGGAAATATTGTGACATAATAGATTGCAACAACCACCATTTTATTCTACAGGGCTTCTGCTTCAGAATATATATATATAATTATTTAACGGTTTTAGGTAATTATCTAGCAGGTTTTCACATGTGTGTGAAAAATTTTAAATTTGCCCCAGGATTCAAAATGATTAAAGAGACAAAAACATGGAGACATGTGCTGCATTGACTTTTTTTTCCTGACATACACATTAAGAAAAATGCTGTCTGCACCACTATAAAGCCACATTTGAAAGCTTGTAAACCTCATGTTTTTTACCCCCTTTTTGACTGCTGAACACATGTGCGGCAGCAAAAGGGTGGGATTTAATGCCCACATGACATGACGCACAAGTGTTTCTGGGCAGCCGCTGTTTATTTGCTGAGAGTGCCCTCACTGCAGAACCTCAGCACAAAAACCAAAAGCGGTAGCAGACAGCTCTCAGTTCCAGGCTACAGTGACCGGCTTCTGATCATGTGACCACTGACCATAATGGTCACATAACTGACAATCTCTCTCGCCTCACTGAGCATTCTGAACTATTTCTAATGACTCCAAGGTGAGCGGGAAGGGATTAATATCTAAACTGTATTTTTTACATTTTGCAATCCAACAAAACAAAGTCCAGGGTACTCAGGGCATATCACTCTTCTCTATTTAGTCATATTCCAAATGTTTAAAAAAAAAAAAAAAATTAAGTAAAATACATCCAGCCGAGAAATGTTTTCTGTGCACAGCACTCGCTTTCTCAGATCTATCCTCAGTCCTGAAAAAGTGTGCACTTTGCATGAGAAATGTTCACTGGCTGAATCTGTTTTGTTTTTAGTCTTCAGAATTTATGACCAAATAAAGAGGAGTGATATGCTGTGAGTGTCCTGTTTTCTTGGATAATTGTATTTGGCTACTGACTTACTAGAAGCTTCAAGACCTGACACACACAATTTTTTTTTTCAAATTAGCTGTAAAAAACTTACTCCAGAGAGCATAATAAAATTGCTCTTGCAGTGGGGTCTCCCCTCACCGCAAAGGTGAAATTCTTTTTAAGTCTAGGTGTAGAGGGAAAAGCTTTAATACTTAAGAAAAAATTCACCTTTTAACAGAAAATAACAAATGCACTTTTTTGCAGGTAAAACAAAATGTGCATTTGTTATTTTTTGTTTGTGGTGCCTCTAAAGCATTGCACCAGCGATCAGCAGAACGCTGGTCCCATGTAGGTCTCCCCCGTATGAGGAAGCAGATACTACTGACAGGAAGGCTCAATTAACTACTATGGTGCTACACAGCACCATGGTAGTTCAATGAAAACTACAAGCCGACAGCCGCAAAGGTTGCCAGGACTTCTAGCTTTCCCATTCACAGAATGCTGTGAATGATGTGGCAGGGCGGGTGGAGCCCTGCACAGCCACATTTTTGTAAAATTGTGACAGCTAGCAGGGAGGAGAAGATCCCCCACTAGCTGTCACAGGGGGGATGCAGGGGGTGGTCAGATTGTAACATGTTACACCCGGAATATGGGTGTAACAAGTTACGAAAGGTGAACCTTTCTTAAGTTATGCCTCACTCCAACAGGCTTCCAACACTGCAACCAGACACCAGAAGTCTCTTCTCCTTTGCATTCCGACTGGGGATTGCACATTGATGTCATCAGGTTCAACGCAGGGCAAATAACTGTTCATTGTACACAAGGATAGTGAGGTCCTGTGTACAACCTAGAGCGTCTGAGAAAAGAGTGATGGCGGTTTATGAGCATTTACCTCACTATGAAGATTTTTCTTTTTTTTTTTTGCAAAGAGATAAGGAGATGTAAAACTTAAATGAATGACATTTAGTTTGTTAAAGTGGTTGTAAACCTCAGAAATGAAATATGAACAAAGCATATCACTCTATAGTGCATACTCAGCTCAATTAGAAGCACCAAGTGTCAATTCTGTCTACTGCTTCGTTCCACTGCAATCAGGAGTCACTTCTGGCAAGTTGTCCCTGTATGAAGAGGGGTGTGTCCTTCCCTTCAATCAGCTCACCTCACTGAGCTCTGCAAAGAGTAACTTCAGCACTCTGCCTGTTTTCTGAATCCTCAGAGAAGCTTTATAAATTCAGAACTTTGAACGGATGAAGAGAAGAGTGCAAATAACAGGTACAACTTATGTAGGGGTACCGGTTTCATCTCTGTGTATCATCTGAGGCCAGTCACTTCACTAGGTGGTTTACAACCACTTTAACCACTTGCCCTCCTGAGGATTTAATATTTTTGACTTTTTGCTATTATATTGTCATAAATTTAGGCCAAAATGTATTCTGCTACATGTCTTTGCTGGAAAAAAAAAATCCCAATACGTGTAAATTAATTGGTTTACGTAAAAGCTATAGCATTTACAAATGGTGGTATAGATATTTGAATTTTTAAAAATTATTTTACTAGTAATGGAGGCGATCAGCGACTTATAGCGTGACTGCGGCGGGCATTCTGACACTGACATCCCCAGTGACACCAATACAGTGATCAGTGTTAAAAGAAGAAAGAGAAAAAAAAAAAAAGCACTGACAATGTACTAATGGCACTGGGCAGGAAAGGGCAACATGAGGCGCAATCAAAGGGTTAACTGTGTGCTGGGTGTTTTACTATGGGGCTGTGTGTTTGTGTTTCACGGTAATCACACTGTTTTGCATGGCTGTGCACAACCATCCAAAGCACTGTGCACGAGCTGACAGGAAGGAGAACTGTTTTGTTTACAAACAGTTCTCCTCCCCGTTGGAGATGCTCAGCAATCACCGGGCACCAGCGAGTAATCACGGCCAGGACTCACGCGTGCCCCCCTACGTTGCAATGTAAGATCACATATTATATATATACATATATATACATACACACATATATATATATACATACACACATATATATATATATACATACATATATATATATATACATACATATATATATATATATACATACATATATATATATACATACATATATACATATATATATATATACATACATATATACATATATATACATACATACATATATATACATACATACATATATATACATACATATATACATATATATACATATATACATATATATACATACATACATATATATACATACATATATATATATACATACATACATATATATACATACATATATACATATATATATACATACATACATATATATACATACATATATACATATATATATACATACATATATACATATATACATACATACATATATACATATATACATAATATTAATATATATATATATATATATATATATATATATATATATATATATATATATATATATATATATATATATATATATATATATATATATATATATATATATATATATATATATATATATATATATATATATATATATATATATATATATATATTATATATATATATATATATATATATATATATATATATATATATATATATATATATATATATATATATATATATATATATATATATATATATATATATATATATATATATATATATATATATATATATATATATATATATATATATATATATATATATATATATATATATATATATATATATATATATATATATATATATATATATATATATATATATATATATATATATATATATATATATATATATATATATATATATATATATATATATATATATATATATACATACATATATATATATATACATATATATATATATACATATATATATATATACATATATATATATATACATATATATATATATACATATATATATATATACATATATATATATATACATATATATATATACATATATATATATATACATATATATATATATATATATATATATATATATATATATATGTGTGCGTGTGTGTGTGTGATTTTGCACACCCGTACCGCCCAGTAGCATTATATCTGCTATAGGTGGTTGGGAAGGGGTTAAAACACTTTCCCAAACAACTGACATTTTTAAATAAAAATATAAATACAAAATATGTTTCACGTTTTTTTATCATCAATTGATGCTGACCTTCTGCAGCCCGCCTCTTGTCTAAATGCACTGCAGTGATGGCTGCATGGCATTTTTTTAGGTTGCATTTCCTGATGTTGACAATGGCACATTTAGACTCTATGAGAACATGTGTGCCATAGTAGCAATGAAGGAATACAGTTAGGAGACAGGGACAAAGCATTGTCAGTCATCCTAAAAAAAGGAAGCAGCCGAACCAGGACCTGAATAGCAGAGTCACCAGAACTTTTAATGTAAGCTGCAAATTTAAAATATTAGGAATGATTAATGAAATTATATAAACATGTAAAAGCTTATATGAAATTTTAGTGTTTACATATAAAGTAAAATGAGTTTTTTTGTGGCACTGATCAAAGGAACATCAGTTTGGTCCCTATCAAGCATACAGGAAGAAAACGGATTTACCTTGTACACAGATGCTCTTAATGTTATTGTTCAAGTATTTGACATACACACATTTTTGAGTCCTAGCCATAGACATTTCTATCTTAATGATTAAAATGCATATAAAAAGCTTTAAACATGCTGTTTGACTGCAAATTACCAATTATGGCAACAATAACAGACTGCTTACCTTTCTTCTTTGTCCAAGGTTTTTTTTTCAGTAGGGCTAGACTTCTTGGGTGGAACAGGGGGTGCAGCCTTCCGGCAAATCTCATCAATGCTGAGTTTGTTTAAATGGCTCTGAATTGCTGCTTTCAATAAAATTCGTTCTACAGCAGTCACCCCATCTCCATGTACATACTTGGAAAGATCTGCCTGAGCAAGGCATTCTGAATCCATAACCCAGGGAGGGCAGTAAGAGTCCGTCTTACCAGACAGTTTCTGGTGAAGCTTAATAAGCAGAGACAAAACACTTTCTTTCACCTCTAAAATCACTGTAGTTAACTGAGGCGTGGAACCAGGTGCTGTCCATTTTAGTGCAGATGACTTTGGGCGAACAACTTGATTGGCCTCATTGTTGCTGCGATTTATTATTTCCTGAAACTTTTTCCGCCGTTCAGCAACCAAGCTGAAAACTTGAGCCGTTCCTGAATTCTGAAGGAGAGAAAAGAGTAAGGGCTTGTTTAGGTGGGCATTGATGTCAAACACTAGCTTTTGCATTTGAACAACACGTTGCTCAAACGCATGCATTTAAAAGGCTTCATTCTATCTGCTTTACTTGCAATTCAAATATATCTCTTCTGGAACTGCTACATCCACAGGAATGCAACACAAAACTGATCAAACATCAAAACTGGTAACCACACTAAACCATAGAAGTAAAGGGGAATCTGCTGATCTGTTTTTGATGTGCATTTGCAACACAGCAAAACAACACCAATCTATATGATCCTTAAGGTATTTTAAAAGTTGACCTTTTTTCCTGAAGACTTAGAAAACCCAGGTGCATGCCAATCCAACAATATCTTTAAGTCCCCCTGGGAAGGCTACATGACCAGTACCTTCCAGGGAGATCTCATTTGTAAATCATAGGATCTCTGGGATATAGAATTTCTTTTATTTTTCAACAAACAAGATGTGTCAAGATAACACAGAGTGCATATGTAAGATTAAGCACAGATGCCATTAGTTGACAGGCACAGAATAAAGACAATGAAGCAGTCAATGATGTTCTTTTTAAAACAGCAGCGTGGGTTTTCAATCTGGGGAAAAGGGGTGGGGAGCAGAACACTGGCACTAAAACAATAACAAAGAAAGGGGTAAGGAACTGTAACTATTAGTTTTCAAACTAAGATTGCATGGGTGTTATCGGTTATTGAGGAGGTGGTGGAAAGGGTCTACTTTAATACAACGAAAAAAAAATATACTAGAAATAAAAAAATGACTACTTAGTCTAGCAAATACTATATGTTAGGATTTGAAAGTCAGTAGTCAGGCATTATTCATGGTATCACTCTACATTACCTTGTACACATGAAAATATTAAGTAGATGTCACAGCTGTTTTCCCCCATCTGTAGAAATCATTGCCGCTAATCAACATGCATTACCTTTTACATAACTGCTAGGTAGCCAGCATTCTTGATATCTGATAAATATTTGGTTTCCTGACCTTATAGAAAGAATTTTTTTTTTTTTAGAAAAAAAACGGTCACCGAACCAGGGGCGGACTGACAACTCATGGGGCCCCTGGGCAATAGGGGATCATGGGGCCCCTGTGTCCTTGCCCACACTCAAGGCACACCCACAAAAGCCTATAAAAAAAGGTACCAGGGGCATTTCATGGGGCCCCCTACTGACCTTGGGCCCTCGGGCAGTGCCAGAGAGCTTGAATGGTCAGCTCGCCCCTGCACCGAACACAAAACTATGGTCCCCAAAGCACAATAGTAGTATAAATTGAGAAAAGAAAGGGGTGTAGCGCCTTAACTTTGCACTTACATTTAATAGATACAGCATATATCGCCTTTCTCATATACAGAGAACCTTCAGCACTTCCCCAAGAAGGCTGTGCACTCCAAACAGCAGAAGTGACAGCGCAGACGTGAAGCCTATTCCAACGCGTTTCACCTTCACTGGATGTCATCAGATTTTGCCTAACTGTGCCCAGCAAAGACAAAATGCGTTGAATGGGGCTTCACATCCACTTCCGCTGTTTGGAGTGCACAGCCATCTCGGGGTAGTGCTGAAGGTGCTCTATGTATATGAAAAAGGTGATCTATGCTGTATCTAGTGAATGTAAGTGAAAAATTGTTGTTTCTGGCTGATAAAGTGGTATTACACTGTGGGTGTATATAATGCTTGTTCTATGGGGGCAGAGCTGGTCTGAAGGAGCTTTATAATCGGAGGAGGAGAGAGAGAAGAAAATATCATCATCTGGAGTTGAAATAACAAAAGAGCATTGAGACGTTAATTTAAGGGGGTCACATACTCTGGTGAGTGCGTTTTAACAAGGGGAAGTGTGGAAAGGCCCGTACGAGCAAGGTACACTCTATATGGAGTGGAGCACTATCTATTGGCAATAGAGTGACAGTCTGCACTAAACTGTTTCACATGAAGGTTGATTGGACTATATAAACTGGTTTCAGCACCAAAATCTCTCTCTCTCTCTCTCTATCTATATATATATATATATATATATATATATAAACTTTATTACAGCACTAATAGATATGTCTAATTATTGCACACACAGTATATATCACAATGTTCTGGTATTAATGGTAATATATTTATGATTTGCAGACTTTTTTCATAATAGTTGGCTATTAGGAAGATTTTATCTAAACTTTAAGGTCTTAGAACGGTGCATTGTCGCATCACAATATGAAAACAGCCATTTTGCCACTAGACAGAGTGTACACTTTAGGCAGGACCCTACAGTGACATCAGGGCCTCACTATCACTTGCTTTGCTCACAGAACTGAATAAAGTTCTTCCCTGTATTTTGCCTACTGAGTATTTTGGAGAGCACATCTCCTCTCAATGTCATGGGACTACATTACATGTTACTAATTGAGTTTTCTGCACTACTCTCCTTCTCCAAGGCTAAATTTTAAAATGGGAAGCATGGTAACCATGTTATTTGAAGTGATTTTAGGAGTTGATTTATGTAACTCACAATCTGTTTTTAATAGCAAATGATTTCAATATGTATGTACCCAGGGCTTCTCATCTATGCAATGTTAAACAAGCAACATTTTTTAATATAAAGCTCTAAAAATGTATAAAGTGTGCAGAAAGTTAACTAATTTGTACACTAACCAGCTTAAGGGTCAATCCATTTAATAAAGCAATTATATAGTAAGCATTTTACTAACAGTCCAGTAACTTTGGAACTGGCTGTCAACTCTGCCTTCAGTAATATCAGCTGAAATAGCTCATCACAAAACAGAACTGGTCAGAAAACGAAGGAATAAGCTTTCAAAACACATGTAACCCGTGTAAAGCGACTGTTTGCTGGGAGCAAGATTTAGAGTAACATCTCCCTATAACTCTAAACAGAATACTATGAACTAAAGAATGAAAAACAGGGCATGCTACATGTTGCTGTCAACTTTCATACAGTGTGCTGTGAAAAGTACTTATTTCATTCTGTACTGTGCTCATCAAAATGCAATGCACAACACATGTAACCCGTGTAATCCAAACACCTGTAGATTGAAGGCCTCAGGTTCCAGCAAAATTATCTCATTACTCGGTTTTCCTTTGACAACCAATTTCCTTTACAGTGAGTCCTATACAAATAAGTTTGGATGTATTTATAGGCCAAAATGGAAACAGTGGGGTTGATTTACTAAAATTGGAGAGTGCAAAATCTAGTGCAGGTGTGCATGGTAGCCAATCAGCTTCTGACTTCAGCTTGTTCAATTAAGCTTTGACAAAAAAAACATGAAAGCCGATTGGTTTCTATGCAGAGCTGCAGATTTTGGACTCTCCAGTTTTAGTAAATCAATCCCAAAACCCTTTACTGAATTCTTAGTACAAACAACTTCTCGATCACCATTTCAGAGCACTGCTACAAGGGCAGAAAAGGTCATCAATAACTCTAGTATATATATTGCATAAAGATTGGCAATTATGCTTAAGTGATGCAGAATTGAACAAATGTGGCATTAATGATTACACTTCATTTACATAGAAAGCCACGCACACAGCAAGTGCTGGATGATTTATAGCCAATACAGATGCAGTCCCGTACAATGCCATTCATCCAAATTAATTTACTTTGCCTAAAATAAAGTCCATAGAGCTCTCAGTGAGTTCTGAAATGCTCAAGCAGAATAATTTCTGAAGCTGGGTTCCATTCTCCTGAAGCCTATTTTCTATAAATGA
This sequence comes from Staurois parvus, assembly GCF_062004578.1. NCBI lineage: Eukaryota > Metazoa > Chordata > Amphibia > Anura > Ranidae > Staurois > Staurois parvus. The sequence goes on from NW_028318326.1 coordinate 12,969,995, forward strand.
ATTGTACCTTCCAGGATTACAGGTGGCTTAGGCACCTGTCAGATGTCAAGTATGGAGGTTTGGTTATTACACTAGTGTACAAAGAACATGGCGAATGAGCCATATCTGTTTGACAGCTGTAAGTAATAACATGGCAGAAGTAATTGTTTGTAGATATTTAAAAGCTTAAAAGTGTATCTAAAATTAAATTAGTTCTAAAGTCATCACATTTGTTTACCTTAATGTATTCCCTGCATTAAAGTAAAAAAAAATGTCCCAGTAGCAGTATCACCCCTTCAGCCCCTAAATATTTCTGTATACCCAAGTCCTCACTCGATCCATTGTTGATGCCCATCTGTAGCAGCCGTCTCCTCTCTCTGACATGACAGAGAGGCAGCAGAGGAAGCCACTGGTTTGGGGGCAATACCATTGCAAAGAGCAGGTAAATATAATGTTTGTTACTTTAGTTAGAACATTTATCCTTTACAACCTCTTTAAAACTCTTTTTTGCTGACAGGTATTTAATGCAGTTTGTGTCAAATGACCCAGAACCAAAATGAACAACAGAAAAGTAAGCGGTTAAGCAAGACCTCCTTATCTGCACACTTGGGTCAGTCACCCAAACATTTTGATGCCAGAAAGCAGGGGCAAGCAACTGCCATTTTCAGAGAAGTAGAAAAAGCAATGGCAGCCTGCAAGCTACACTCATGACTGGTTTCCTTTACGCCTCATGCACATAGGATGTTAAAAAAAAAAACAAATTTCTCCTAGAAGCTGTCCTCCTTGCAGCAGTGTTTTGGTTTTTTTTTTCTTTTGCAAAAAACCGCCTTACACTTGTAAAACTATCTAACGCTTTTACAAGTGTTTAGGCATGTTAATTCATTTCATTGGCCAGAATTATAATTTATTCTGTCCATTCAAATGAATTAATGCTCAAGCGTTAAACATGCCTAGCGTTTAGGCGTGTTTAGCGGCGTCAAGCGGTTTTTCTGCCAATACACTGCTGCTCCTGGACGCACTGACCCTGGGGTTTTTTTCCCTGCTGGTAAACGCTACGGTTACTAAAAGTTTATGTGTGCATGGACACACAGGCTAACATGAAGGACTGTTTGGAAGCAGTAAAAGAAAGAAAAAAAAAACTGATGCCCCTAAAAAGTGGCTGCAAAAACGCCCTGTGTGCATGAGGCCTTAAAGAATAGGCAAAGTGTGCTGCATAGGTGTGTCAAAGTGATATCAGAGTCATCATGATATTAAAGCAGTTTTAAAATGCAAAATTAAAAATGTAATATATTGCAGCTTACCAATCAATACAGTAGATGTGGTGTCTGCATTTGTTTTCCTTTAGGAATTTCCCCATTTTCACCCTATAGTCTGACCATTAACACATCTCCTACACTCAGAGAAAAAGCAACAGAGCCACATTTGGGCAGTCAGGGGGGACAGTGTTAGATGTACTAGCAGATTTAGATACACTGAAACTGAACTCCAGCTAGCACTTCATAAGCAGTTACAGCAAACAGTTTTTTTCTTCCTTTAAGGATAAAGGTTTTAAATAAACAAAAGTTGACCATTGTAAGCACCCCTGGTCAGTGGTAAATGGTTTGTCTCAACCCCCTAACTGCTACATCTGCAGGACAGCTTGTTCTGTTGAAATACAACAGATTTACTGGCAGGATCACCAGGTGAAAATAAAGGAAAGAAAAAAAAAAAAAAAAAAAGAATGCAGCCATCACATCAGAATCAGTAAACTGCAATTTAAAGTGGTTCTAAAGGCTCAAAGTTTTTTACCTTCATGCTTTCTATGCATGAAGGTAAAAAAAAAAAAAAACCTTCTGTGTGCCGCATCCCCCCCCAAATACTTACCTAAGCCCCCTCTCAATCCAGCGATGTGCACTGGAGTCTTGGCTATCCCGGGACTCCCTCTTCTCATTGGCTGAGACAGAAGCAGGAGCAATTGACTCCCACTGCTGTCAATCACAGCCAGTGAGCCAATAAAAAGAGAGGGAGCAGAGTCGCACCGTGTGTGAATGGACACATGGAGCAGCAGGTTCCCCCATAGCAAGCTGCTTGCTGTAGGGGTACCTGACAGGAGGGAGAGGCCAGGAGAGCCTGCGAGGAGGAGCCCGAGAAGAGGAGGATCTGGACTGCTCTGTGCAAAAGCACTGCGCACAGCAGGCAAGTATAGGCATGTTTGTTATTTTTTATTTAAAAGAATAAGCCTTTAGAATCACTTTAGTATGTTTATTTTTGTGTTGAAAACCACTTTAAGTTACATTGACACCATTAGCTTATGCGGCTATAATATTTAGGAGTGCTGGATATCTATAAAGTCTGACCATGATGCTCAAATGAAATAAAGCATGTCATAAGATCCCAGAATCTAATGCATATGCAGTGAAAAGATTTTTATGTTCTGAGGAAAAATAATGACTTTAGTGCAGATTACATCAATATTCATAAACCAGGAGAAGGCATTATTCATCATATTGAGTTAGTAGCACTAAACACCATCAATACTACCAAACACTTCTGAGAGAAAAGCTCTATTCTGAGATGTTAGAGAAATACACCATGCAGCATCATAAAGCTTTTCAAGATGCACTTCAAAGCCACAGCAGCACATGTATTCATTTATCACACGTCTACCTCTCTCTGGAGTGAGGATGGTCTTCTGGTATTCTGGCAAATGGATAATAAAGCAGTTTATTTCATGTGATCAAATGCTATTTTGAGATACAGTAAGTCCATATCATAAGTGAGATGCAAGATTAACTGCATTCAAAAATACATTGGTTTTACTGCCCATTTACACTGTTTGGGTCTGCTAAAAGTATGTTGATGCAATGCACTGCCATTCATTTTTAATGGCATTCCAAAGCACCTTGCTAAAGCAAGTTACAGCACACTGCAATGTAACACACTATACTGCATTAAATGAATGGACTGCTTTAATTCAACACGTTAATGTAACATACCAGACCATGACACTGTGAATGGGCCCTAATTTTATCTTAGCAAATCAAACACATTTGAAGCTTTCATTTTCGTTCTTGTATTTTGAGAACTGTTCTGGGATCATCAAGGATTCGGCAGTTCCTTCAAATTGTTCCAAAAAGTGTTATATGGAAAAAACATTAATCGGTATTCTTTTAGATGTGCATGCTCCTGGGGCCTGCTCATGGCTGACTGGTAAGGATCAGCAGGTATCATGCACATTTAAAGAGTTTCTAAAGCCAAAACTTTTTTTGTGGATAAAGTAGGCAAGTGGTAGAAGTAGGGAAGTCTATTCTCTTTGTTTTTGTGATGACTGTGACCAGAAAAGAAAAGAAAGATGGTTAGGGAAGGGAACTTTCCCCAGCAGGTCACAGATGGCAAGAAAATTCTGCCACATGATTCACCCACTCCCTACTCTATCCAGAAAACAGTTGTGTCTTTAGTTATACTTTAACAGGATGTTTTCTTCTATAAAAGACACAGCAATCACTCACTTTTCCTGTCCTTTTTAGCAATATTTTTAATAATATAATATTTAACAAAATGGCTACTGGTTACTAACTTAGTAACATAACTTTGAACCATGTACTACACCAGATCCAGACAATAAAATAAAAACAAAAACGTACGTGAGACGAGGGAGAGTGTCCATCTGAGCTAGTGCTTGCTGGAGGGTCTCTCCGTACCTCTGGAGCAGTGTCTGGTACTTTCACCCGTACATAATTTATCACATGGCGCATATTGCACAGTAAATTGCTGCCTGGAAACCAGCTGTCATGGCAGTGATCCGGCCCGGCAGTATCCTGAGAACACGCAATTAAGGAGAAAGAAAAAAAGGTCATTATCCATCTTTGGCTTATTACCATTTCAATAACTGGTAGGAGAAAGTCATACTGCCAGTGGACAGAGGTACCACACTGGAAAGTAGCTAGAAGTAATACCACCAGTGCTGGATTTCAGAAATATATGCCTCTGCTGTTTTTCACAAAACACAGATCTCCAAGATCTAGTAGTTCTACACCACATATTAGGAGCATTCAGCTTGGAAAATGTTAAAGTACTGTATATTTATGCCCATTCAGGGAAAGTTGCAATGTCTTCTGATAACTGCACATGACCCCCTCTTCTCAGCAAAGTATGCTTGCTGATCCAAGTTCCTTCTCTCTATTGCTAGAATAGAACCACAGTAACAAGTTTTATAGGAGGAGCAGTGTGGTGTGTTAAAGAGACTCCAGTCAATTTTTTTTTTTTTTTTTAATACTTTGGACACAACGGGGAAGGGGTAAGAACCTTATTTGGATTGGTTACCATCTTCCTGCCCCACATTATGGAGGCTCTCTTGTTTCTAGTAAGGACAAAAAATAATGGAAACAGGGTAGATACAAACACACACATTTTTAGTAGGCATGTGTGAGTATTTGCATGTGAAAGGGATAGATTAGAACATCTGACAATTGTTTTGGCTCATTGGGTTTCTGTCCCAGAGATAAGGAACAGGAAGTGAAGGAAAATCTCACTGGGGTCACAGAGAGAAAGCAAAATTAATAGCAGGAAATGTAACTCTTCCTTCTCTTTCTAATACAAAGCAAAATGTCTGAAGTTCAGCTTTAATGCAATGTAGCACTTTCACAATGTAAACATTCCATGTTGTGCATTTCCTCCTGCAAGCTATAATGTCGATTGTGTGTCAAGAAATTCTACTATAGATGTCTCCCGAGAAATTACGGATATAATAGAACATCAACAGAGAGCTGCTTGAGAGCGAAGCCCCAGAAACAGGACACTTACATCAGTGGATCACAGGATCAGGACAAGAGTCACATTTCTGACTCCCCTCTAAAATAACATAGCTTGATGTCCTGTAATATCTGCCTAAAGACAGAGGGAGGATATAAATGATGAAAGGAGGGAGGAAGAGAAATCATAAGTGCAGAGGGGTGGCAAGACAGAAAACATTAAAACATACAACAAAGCCGTGCTATTATACAGCAAAAAGACATTAGGAAACAAATTAAATCAATTTAAAAAAAATAACGAATACCTGGTCAGCAGGCTCTTCCTGAGAGTTCTCTAGCCCCAGCTCTATCAAATATAGAACCATGCAGAGGACATGTTCTGACATATTCTGATGATCCATCAAAATCTAAAAATAAACAGCAGAATAAAATGTCTGGTCTATTCTTCACACAATGCACAGGACGTTGGTGGTTATACAGATTTCCAGCTGCAGAAAGTTGCAATGGCCCAGCTAACACTTGGTTTTACCTCTGACTGCACATGGTTATATCTACCTCCATGACCCAGAGGTGGCATTCACTGCACAAGTTCAAAATAAGACATCTATCACATTCAGCTAAGCAATGGGTATACAGTCATTATGTCAATACATTCAAAAGACATTTTGTTTACAAGTACTGTCCACCAAAGAAATTACAAAAATAAACAATGAGGCTTTAAAAAAAAAAAAAAAAAGGGTAGCCTACTGGTAAATGCATGATTTTTGATGTAATGCATTTATTTTTTAATGGGGTCACCCTTTTAACCCAAAAAATATAAGCCTAAAAAAAAACAAGGTCGATGCACTCGAATTATCATTGATATAAGAGTAAACTATGAATGTTCCATAATTACAAAGCACACTGCCCTTCATGAACATTTTTTCAGCTAAGTATCTTATCTGAGAGCTGTGTCAGTTTTATTCTATTTTGTAAGAAAAGTTAAAATGTTAAACCGAGGGATTTATTATATGGAGAGTTTAAAGATCTTTTATCAGTTTTGCCAAAATCTGAACCCTGGTGTTCACACAATTTTCTTAGCATTCTCATTAAGGGTGCCTAAACAAGAGCACAAAGCTCTGTGTCCTTAAATGTGATGGTTCTCATCACCTGTCAATAGACCCCCAGTGGTCATATTTCCAATGAGCAGAGGTTGTGGCATTAAGGCTATGTTCACCTTGTAACGTATCACACTCATATTTAGGGTGTAAAATGTTCCAGCTTGTGCCCCGCTCACCCTTCCCCTGTGACAGCTGGCGTTCATTGTTATATTTCAAAATTAGCACAGCTGTGCAGGGATCTGCCTACACACTCACTTCATTCATTCACAGGAGTCTGTGAATGAAGAAGCTACAAGTCCCATCTGCCACCATGGCAGACAGCTTGCAGTTCTCTATAAGAGTGCTGGGGAGTGCCCTTGTAGTTCATTGACACTTCCTCTAGCTTTCTCACAGAGTCTGTACAGAGGTACAATTAAGAAAGCTGGAGGAGGTTTCTGCAGGAGCCTGACATTGCACATGCAATCCACTGATCATGGGTGCAATACTCTGCAGGCTCTTGGGGAAATCATATTAAATGCACAATTTTCTGCAAAACTATGTGCATCTATAAATATTTCCTAAAATGTGAACTTATCCTTAAAAAAACTAGAGTTGAGTGGAGCACATACTCTTTGTAATGTGAATGTTCCCTTAGCTTGGTGAATAAAGTGAAGCTAAGGGTATTCTGTAAATACCCAAACACGTGCAAGGAAAATCAATTAAAAATATTTTTGCTCACTGTGTGGACTATGATTTATTAAAATGAAAAGGCACTTTGCAACATGAACATACACCACTAAGATGCCCAGATATCGTGGACACAAAATTCAGAGCTTTGTCCTTAACATGCAAGTCTGTGTGAAAAATGTCATGTGTGAGATCCTCTGATGACAGAGGTTGCTGACAAAAAAAAAAAATGATGACTTACATAGCTGACAGATGTTAGTAGGCACGTCTTGCCAGCCACAAATGTGTAATAGGGAGATAGTACATTTACATAAATATATTATTTACATCATGGCCACATACTTTTGTACCGAATAACAATTAACCTCTTAAGTTTTTTTTTTGCTTTTTTTTTATTGTATAGCAGAGATAATAAACATATTTTGTATAAGATTATGTGCTAGTCTGTTAGGAGTACACTGAACAGCCTGGAAATGGATCATGCATATTTTAGAGCAGGTATTCTCATTCAAACGTTCTCAAACAAGGGCCTAGCCTGACCAAACTTTTGTGAGCCATGGCCCTACATTATGATAAATGTTACCCCTAGCACTAAATATATTGCTCTTTTGATTGCAAATTGAGTGCTAAACATTAAAAGCAAAAACAGCAGATGAATGGCAGAGCTGAAAGTAAATTCATATCAAAATGATCATCTGTAATAATTCAGCAGCAATGAAAAACTAGCAAAATAAAAAGGCAGTGCAGCTTGACAACTCATTAAAGTAGATCTAAATGCTAACTGGAAGATATTTAGTTTGCTAAAGCGCTGCATATCTACAAGGTGGTATCAAAACGTTTTGAGACTAGCTCTGTTTAAACGAAAGTTCTTTGTTTGCACAAAATAGTCCCCTTGCACAGCAATACAGCACTGCAAGCATTCCTGTCACTTCTGGAATATGTCCTAAAAGTCTTCTTTTTGAAGGGTGTCAAGCACCTACTGCTATTGGCGCTGGATCTCCGCAATGGTGTCAAAAAGGTGACCTTTGAACTGGATCTTCATCTTCCGTAGGAAGGCAAAGTTGGCAGGAGCCAAATCTGGCGAGTAGGGTGGGTGTGGAAGTGAGATCATTGCAGCCTGGGGACAAATTGGCAGCAACATGGTGCATGTTCAAATCACACATGGGGATTGCATGGACTGTTCCGTAGGACACACCGACAATAGTAACAATGTTGAAGCACTCAAAGCATGTGTGCCACTCAAGAGCCCTCAAACGACTCATTGCAGCCTTGCCGTAAACTTGTCAAATCATGTCAACCGTCTTTGTGGCAGATTCACCCACTTTCACGTTTGCCTTTTGTTTTAACTTGCTGTACATGATGAAATAGCACGTGGTAACGCACGTGGCCAGAATAGCACCAGTGAAACATGCCCTTCTCATGTCTGTACCCTACTCTAGGGGTGCATGTGACAAGGTGCCAACACAGGAACACAACTGGAAGACAGTTATAACAGAAGTGCCTGAAGAAGCACCTTTATGCCAAGATAAACAGGTTTTAAAGAAAGCTACAGATTAATGTGAAGTAACAAAATGCACTCATGTCCAGAAAGCACAAGACAAAAAAAGATCCAAAGCACACCCTGAGCACCAGTCTTCCCTAGCAGGAAATATTTGGGAATGGACACCATTCCCGCACCACTGTAATATTAGCATACCTCCAGGTTGGAGAATAGCAGTTTTAAGTTGGGTATACATGCATCGAAATTTGGCACAACAGGAACCAGCTAATTTTCAATGTGTGTGCATCCCTCTCCATTCAACAGAAGCCAGCCTAACAACTGGCTTCTGTTGAATGATCCTGTTGGAAAACCAGCATTCTATCTGCCACTGCAGCCAATGGCTGCAGTGCTGATCTTTGTATTCTGACGAGGAGGCCCACTGCCAGAATACGATAGCTTAGCGGGAGAAATTCTGAATCTGAGTTTTTACCATTTAACCCACCGGTTGAACAAAAAAAAAAAAAACTCTCAGTATATACCTAGCTTTACACCTTTTACTAGGCAGTGTTTGTCTTGAGTGCCCAAAGCTGAAATTGATGAAGACACACATACACTCTAGACGTACCTTGTACAGCAGAGTGAAGAGCACAATGTGTAAAGTTTTGCAGTGCAGGAGCCTCATAAGACCTTTGTAGCTAGGATGCAATGGGGTTCTCTTCTTGTAAGGTGGCCATGGATTTCCTGGACATCTTCCTATCTGTTTCAAACTAAACACCAAAATAAAAGCAACTGTTTACAAATATTACATGCGATGTAGGTTATATAGACTAAAGAAAAGCAATTTTATTATAATTCAAGTATTTTGTGTGACATTTCCAGTAATTATGCATTCTATGCATGAAGATACAAAAAACATTCTGTGTGCAGCAGCCCACTCCCCAGCACAAGAGCCTCCTTCTTGGCTGAGACAGCAGTGGAAGCCATTGGCTCCCGCTACTGTCAAATCACAGGCAGTGAGCCAATTAGGAAGGGGGGGCTGAGCCACACTGTGTCTGAATGGACAGGCAGAGCAGTGGCTCCAGGGTGAACCTGCTTGGGTATCTCCATAGCAAGCTAGTTGCTATGGGAGCACTAGGCAGCAGGAAGGGACCAGAGGTGCCCGCAGGGGACGTAAGAAGAGGATCGGGGCTGCTCTAGCCAGGCAAATGTAATATCACTTTAAGGTCTAAACAACAAGTCTAATTCCTGAGTGATTTTTGTAGTTCTACCAAAAAACAGTCTATGGTCAATCTGTTAAAACTACACCCTACAATCTGCTGTATTTACAGAAAAATGCGTGTTGCCTCGGTGGTCTGTCACTGATCTCCGCAACAATCAATCCGCAAATGATCAGTACAGAGTGTCTGTGAGTGACTGAATAATCATGGATAATATTTGGTCACACAACTTGCACCTAATTTAGACCTTGTCCTAACAATCTCTACCTCACACTGATAAGTTTTTAAATAAAGCAAAACAATACTTATGTGCAGAGTGTGCTAAACTACAGTCATAAATTAGCCCAGTTCCATTTACTGAAAGGGAATTATTGAAACATGTACTATGACTGTTATAAGCTTCTTTACTTTGCATATTGGTTTATCTTATTGAATAAAGCAGCTAAGCTACTTATACTGAGAGAAGGATAACTAAAGCAAATGTAAGGACCCCTTACAATAAAGCAACTTTCGATTCATTTTACAGCAAGCACTACAGACTCCGGCAATGTGAGTCACCAGACTTCCTTGAGCAGTTTACATTTAAAACTGTTTACGAAGATGCAGGATTTTCTGCGCTGCAGTTTTTTGGAAAGGTTTGCACATCCACATGGAAAGATCCTTCCTTGAGGAAAGGACAAGGTTACTTTAAGCCTGTTTTCAGCAGGACTTCAGGGAACTGCAGCATCCAATTAGCAAATAAATTGCTCTGGAATAAAGGTTAAGCAATATTTGCTCACGCTGGAAGGCAATGCATCATTCATTCTGACGGCTCATTCCAAAAACTCTACAAGA